>NW_026048259.1:0-77356 GCF_023864345.2 Schistocerca serialis cubense | reverse complement strand
CGTCAAAGCGTGTTGCGCGGGGTACGGCCACGAGGTTGGTCGCCGTGGCGTGGAATGGTGGCACGCCTCGTTGGCGTGGTTTTTGACCCATTGGTGTTGTTGGTGTGTGTGTGTGTGTTACCCGTCTGCGAGGGGGGACAGTGCGATCGGCGACTTTTGTGTCACCGTAACGACGGCCGTTTGCGGGTTTGTTTTGTTTGCACATCATACATGGCGAGGGTGAAATGTGAAATGTTTTTGTTTGGTTTTTTTTTTTTTTTTTGCCGCCCACTATTCCCTTTGCTGTACGCCGAGTTTGACAATGGTGCGACGTAACTGCAGCGTGGAGGTGTGTGAGTGACGTTGAAATGAACGTGCCATTAAGACGCATTGTTGTTGTATTGTACTGTACGTGTACGGCGACACGCACGATGATGTACCATTCGACTCTGATGTTTGATAGCCGTGTCTGACTGATTGCGTACGACGCACGCACACCGATGTCGTCATTCAAGATGCACGCGTGTCCAGTGCAGTATACAGTAAGCGCGACGACGGCGGCGGCGGTCGTTTGTTTGGCGAATGTCTGTACACGTGTTTGTCTGTGTCCATCCGGTATGTATTTGTTTGTTTTGAAAGTGTTTTGTGTGTCGGTGACGTGGTCCGATCCGTCGCCCCCTGAGTAACTGTCGATCGGCGCGATAGACCGGCGTCACGCAACTGAACCGAAGTCGTGGGCACACCCGTCATACTGTTGTACACCGTCGCGCTGAGAACGGTAACGAAAGGTTGACTTTGATCGGTCGAATGTCCGGGCAGAACGTGAGGAATGAGGCAAGAGTGCAAGGAGGGGGGGAAGGGAAAAAGGGGAGAAACGCATTCGTAGAGCAACGGAACGTTCCCGTGTCGGAGGCGTATTGGAGCCGCACTGAAATGCGTTTAACGGCGGCGCGGCTGCAAGTGTCTGCCGTGGTGAACGTTACCTTTGACGGCTGCATTGGGCTTTGCCTTTGCTTTTGCTTTCGCTTTCGCGTTCGCTTTCGCTTTCCCGGATGTACGTAACGTTTGTTGATATGGTTCTGAGGAAGAGTGTATGACAGTGCCGTGCCGTCCATGTTCGTGTGCCCTCCCATTGTGTGTATGCTATTGTCTGTGTACTTGAATGATGTATGTAGGTGTTAGTGGACATGTTTTACCAGTGGGGGGAAATGGATCGTCGATAGTTGCCGTCACTCTGTCACGGTCGAGATGACGCACCCTCCGTACAGAAAGGTGTCGAGAAAGTGAGTGTGTGTGTGTGTGTGTGTGTGTGTGTGTGTGTGTGTGTGTGTGTGTGTGCGTGCGTGCGTGCGTGCGTGCGTGCGTCCGTGAATTGGCAGTGTTTGGAGGTGGGCGTGCCCTGCATGTGGCCCGGAAGGCTGTTCGTTAGGCGGTAGTGTTGTGTGGACAGGGGAGGGGCATGCGTAACGCTGCTGGCATGGCATTTCGGGAGATGGGAGGGGGCAAACGAGGAAACGAGGAGCGGCGGCCAAAGACGGGACGGGGAGGGGCGCGGTGTGGGTGGCTTGCGCCTGTGCTCGGCGTTGTGGTTTGTGCAAAAGAGGAGGAGAAAAACAATGTGAGTTGCCAGGGAGGGGAGCGGTGTTGTGTTGTGGTTGTCGTGGTGTAGCCGCAGACGCGGCTGTCAGTGAACGTGGCGAGACGGACGGATGCGCGGAGGGGCGGGGGCGGCGCATTTCGCCGGTGCCGTGCCGTGCCATGCCTGAAAGCCGCGTGGTCGCTGTGTTGTTGGTGGCGTGGGGGCGAGGAGAGTACCGTACGGGTGTGCTTGTGCGCCGGAAATGGCACACTGCGCCCGCCCGTCTTGGAGGCTGATGGCTGTGGTGTGGAAATGGGGCGCGGTGATGTTGAAGCAGTTGAAGAACAGAAAAGAAACCAAGAAAACGGAAGGCGTGATGCGGCGGTGGTGGTGAGAGCGGGAAAAACAAAACAAAAAAAAAACAACAAAAAAAAAAAAAAAGAAGGAAAAACAAAAAGTCTATCAATATTAAAATGTAAATGGAAATGGAAATGGACCCAGGTATAACCTCCCTGCACAAATAGCAGAGAGTCCGATGATAATAAAAATGTGCCAGAATGTTAACGTCCCTACAAAACAAACCCAACGATAATATTAATGAAAGAGTGAACCGTATGTAACATTGCAACAGACATAATGAAACCTGATAAATTGTATAAGGGCAGCAGCGTTGACCTTTGGCCCTGTATTCAGAATAAAAAGAGCCAAAGATCGTTACCCCAATGAAAAAGACACTGAAACACGTATGTAACATAGTAGCGATGGCGAGACATTGTAGCATCTGTGACCAGAGAGTTTGCGCTGGACTGCGCGAGTGTTGCGAGCGGTTCTCAGTCAGTCAGTCAGTCAGTAGTCGTTGCGAGTCCGTAGCTCTGTGTAGTTGAGGGCTGTACTCTGTCAGTAGTCGTCGCGTGCAGTACGCTAATAGTCGTCATGCAGAGCGGTCGGTCAGTAGTAGCAGCCGAGTGCGGTTGTGTGATGTAGGCGGTCGGCAACACTGGTCAAGATGGTGAATAAGGTATACTGTTAATTAATATAATCATTAGATAATGAAAAATTGTATTTATTGTAATTATTCTCCAACAAGTTCCCCAGTAATAATTTTTATTTCAAAAGCATTTTTCAAACATTTAATTGTTTATTGAACTAAAGAGTTCGTTGCACTTCACATTTCATTCCACTTCTTTGAAGAAAAATGTCACTAAAATCACAAAAAAAGAGAATATTATTATTTGCAATGCAGTTCCTCCAAGCGCTGCGCAACAACCAGAGCAGAAATGTGACATCCATTTATTCGGAGGTAAGACATTAATTCTGATTGTTTTGCACAGGGCCAAAGACCGATATTTCGGTTTAATTGAAGTTTCTTGTCACTGAACGGACGTTTTTAAATGTTGTGTGAAGACTTTATATTTGAGTCAGATTGCGAATTTCACATTTTTGTTGCCATTTTCAATACCTCTCATTGTGGGCGAGGTTACAATTAGCGCAATGTCCATTAGCATCCGTAAATAACATTGTCCATTATTTTAAATGTTGCTGGGAGGTTACAACACACACACAAAAAAAAAAAAAAACAAAAAAAAAAACAAAAAATTGCATTTATATCCGCTCCTCAATTGTAGATACCCCTTACACAGCTGTGTGCAATGAATGAGTGCTGGCTGGTAATTAATTGCACTCCTTGGAGGGAAATGCCATAGGAAGTAGTCTTTAAAAAGTGAATGTTTTTCGTTAAGAGACAAAAGTTACTTTAGAAAAAAAGTAATAGTGGGGCTTTTGTTGTTGAACAAAATAAGTACAATGAACATACGTTATCAGATTTGCGCAATGCAGCGTCACACCACCTTTTGATTATAACACAATAGACTATACATCGTCCCGAACCGTGACCAGAGTCGCGAGACGAGCAGAGCACGCCGCCGACGCCCGCTCAGTACAACCGTCCACCCGCTACTACTGTCGACCGACTACTACCTCTCCCGACTCGCGCTACAATATATATATATAACAACTGTTCCTGGCGACCCGGTGCGTGCCACTACTGTCGTCTGGCGCGGTCCAAGCGCCGACTAGCAGCGATAAAGAACTCTCTGGTCAGACAGAGATGCTGTCATGCCTCGCCATCGCTCTGGTAATGAATACATACGTGTTGCAGCGTGCGTACCACCGGAACACGCAGTGGCGGAGCCAAAGACTGTGTTGTCGAGGTCGAGTGCGAGCGGGAAGAGAGGCAGCGTCGGCACGGAGATGCAAGCGAGCGCGAGACGCACGGGGGCTGCGGCGTGGCGCGTTTGCGGTCGGCGCCTTTGGTGGCAACGGCCGGGACAAGCAGCGGTGTATGGTGTGGTGCGGGGCGGACAGGGGCGGAGGCGGCGCGACGACGGCATGGGGGCGAAAACGGGACGGGGGACGGCGGATGTTGAGAGGCGTCACGCGCGGACAGGACACAGACACAGAGACACACAGATTGGAAAGGGAGGGTGCGCGGTAGTAGTTGGGAATGTGCGTACCGTGCGGGATGGGAGTGGGCGAGGAACACGGTCGTGGCCCCTGTTTTGGGTGCGTGTGATGACGTCGGTGTGTTGTGGGAAGGGAAGGTGCTGTGGCGGCGGCGCGTAATGGGCGTAGGCCGAAAAGAGAAAGGAACGTGGGCAGTGTGTTGGCAAGCGTCGGTTCGACTGCGACGTTGATGGGCAGGGCAGGGCAGGGCAGGGCAGGGCAGGGCAGGGCAAGGTTAATGGTGGTAGGAGTAGGCGTGTGGGCGCAAAAAATCTGCCGCTGCAGGCGGTGCCGTAACCGCCATGGCGGGAAGGAGAGAGGGCCAAAGAAAGAAAGAAGAAAACAAAAAAAAAAAAAAAAAAAGGAGGGGGGGGCGAAAGTGGAGAGGCGGTGGTGTGAGAAGGGCGGGGGCGGAAGGAAGGCAGGAAGGACAAGAGGCGAGGCGACGGCTTGCTTTGTGTATCGGTCGGTCTCTGGCTATGCTTCGTTTTCTGCAGCAGGGTCGGTGCGCGGCGTGGCTCGCGGCAGTGGGAACGCCTGGTGGCTGGACGGCCAGCAATGCGGTTGGATGGGCGGCCACAGCACCGCACCTGTGCCCGAGGAGGAGACGCTGGCGGCGGGCCCTGAGGTGAGGCCGGCTCGGCTGGGGCTGTGGATGTGTAGGTGTGCGCCGCTGCTGCAACAACGAGTAAAACGCGAGAAGAAGGGATGGCGGTAGAGAGAGAGAGAAAAAAAAAAAAGGTCGTGTTGTGTTGATGCGCAGGCAGACGCGTACAGAGGGACGAGCCCGGTCTGCAGCAGGGTGTGGCCGTGCCGAGTGCAGAGCAGCGGCGGCTCGGTTCGGTTCGGCCCGGCCCGGCGGGCCGCGCTGTTGTCGCGGACGTGAGCGCCCCCTGGCGGGTGGCCGGAGGCGGCGCGGCGTGTTGGACGTGTGGCTGGTGGCAGTGCACAATTTGCGAGTGGCTGGCGGTGTGGTGTGGCGGTTGGCGCGTCGGGCGGCGGAGAGGTATGTGTTGCGGGCGCCCTTTGCTGCGCTGCGTCGTTGCGTGTGCCGTACAGGGCGGGCGCTTGTCGACTGTGTGGCGAATTGGCGTGAAACGGCTGCCGAGAGGTGTGTGGTAGCGAGCCGGTCGGTGGTGTCAGTGCGAAGGGGAATGTGCGTGCGTGTTTGGCGGTTTCGGTGTGCTTTTTGCGGCGTGAGAGTGGGAATTAGTGGGGCCGGCTGTTGTGTTGGTTCCTTGTGTCTTGTGTCGCGTAGCTTGATGGCAACGTGGAAGGACGCCGGTTTCGTTTTCGTTTCGAGCCTTGCGTGGCGTGTGGTTGTCGACGTTGACTGGTTGGCGTGTGCCGATGCACGTGCATGTGTGGGTCGCGAGTGCGTTTTTGGCTGGCTGTGTGTGTGTGTGTGTGTGTGTGTTTTGGGGGGGAAGGGGGAGGCGGTGGTGAAAGTGCAGTCGTCGGGTGGGGCTGGGGCTGTGCGTCGTGGCGGAAAGGTGGTAGGTTGCGGGAAGCGAGCCCGTCGTTGACGGTGTCGCGTGAGTTGTGAATCGAGTGGGGCGCGGGGCGCGGGACAGGAGCAGCGTGCCGCTGCGTCGTGGTCGTCAGCAGAGGCTGTGCGTGTGCTTGTCCTTTTTGTGGGCGGTTCGTGCGAGGCGTTTTTGTTTTGTGTTGCCCTAGTTGTTAGTTTATTTTGTTTGTGTTTGTTATTTTGAGACGACGACTGGTTGGTGGCGTGCGCGCGAAGTGGCGGTGTGCGCTTCCCGTGTCGTTTGTGTTGTTTTGTTTTTTTGTTTTTGTGTGTTTTTTTTTTTGCACTGGGCCCCGGTGGGTGGGTGCGTGTGTGTCGATTGCCGGCTGGCGAAAGGTGCGCCATCGGCGGGGTGGGTCGCCGGCACAAGTAGAGGCGGCGGCGTTGTTGCTGTTGTTGTTGTGTGGTGTTTGTTTTGTTCGGCTGTGTCGGCGAGCTGTGTTGCGGTGCGTGTGAATGGTGGTGCAAAAGTGCTGGCGTTGGGGCTGCGACTGCGACGGCGGCGAGCCGCGGGCGCGCCATTGATAGTGATGTTGTGAACAGCGGCTGTGTACGGTAGTGGTGTTGTTGTAGCACGACGTGCATCCGGGCCGGCGCGGAAAGCGCAGTTGCGGGCGGTTGCCCTTCGGTGCCAGCCATGTCGCGTGAGCGGCGGGTTGCTCTGGTGTCGACACGTGGTGCTCTGGGTTGTTGTGTGGTGCCCTTTGGCCGGTGGGGGTGGTTCGCGTGTGTCTGGTTCGCGCTCGGTGTCTGGTCGTGGTCGTGCTGCTCCCCCGTCTGTCGGCGGTTTCCGACGTCGTCTGTACGTTTTTGTTCGTTTGCGGCGTGCCTGCCGACGTCGTCCCGTCGCGACCTTTCAACCGAAAGTGTGGCGCCCGAAGGTGAACGAACGTAACCCTGACCTCGGCGCTTTACGCTGAGCCGAGCGAACCGAACCGAACCGAACCTAACCTGTGGTGTGGCGAGGTGAGCTCAGCCTGTGAGCCCCTAACGTCTACGTAAGGTAAGCTGTCCGGCTCACGCCTCACGTTTGAACGCTTTTTTAACCTACGTTTGACGCTTCTTAACCTAGCACTGACCCCTTAACCTAACCTAACGTGTAACCTAACCTAACCTAACCTAACCTCTGACGCCTGACGTGTTTGAATGCTTAACCTAAGTTTGACGCTTAACCTAACCCAAGTCCCCTTAACCTAACCCACGTCCACCTAACCTAACCTAACGTAGACGTGTAAACGTAATGTGTAACGCGTAACGTGTAAGGTCGGCTGTCGTGTGTGCTTGACGGCAGATTGGGTTGGTCTGTAGATTCGGATTGCGGTTTGCCTCGGTCGAGGGGTTGTGGGTCGGAAGCGGCGAGGGGCGGCGGCGCCTGTTGCGCAGGCGGCGTCCGTTTGCGGCGGGCAATTGTTGAGAAACGGCTGTGAATGTTGGCGGGCGAGAGGAGGAGGACGGCGCGCGATGTGGCCCGACGGCTGCGGGCCGATCGGGAAACGGCGGGAGGGCGACGGAAGGCGATGGGGCGGCGGAGGCGCGTTTGCACGGCCGTCATCGCCGCACGCCTCGGCTTGTGTGGCTGTGGCGCCGGCCGCGCTGGCCGGGCTGCCGCGGCGACGGTGTGGGAGTTTTGCCGAAGGTTTGGCCATTGTGGCGGGTCGTCGGCTGGGGCTGTGGGGGCGGCATTTGGGCGGGGGCGGCGATTCTCGGCGGGCCGACCCAGGCTGTAGCGCGCGGTAGCTGCAGTTTGGCCGTGGTTTGCGGCGCTGCCGTGGCGACTGGTTGGCGACTGTGGTGTGGCTGTGTGTAGCCCCATCCTCGGTGGTTTGAAAGGCGCGGGCGGTTGTGGCGCAGGTTTGGGGCTGCTCCGCACAGGCTGTCGGACGTTGGGCGGTAGCAAGCGCGGGAGGCGCGGCGCGGCGGCGCGCAGAGTGGCGGCCGCTCTCTCGGCCGTCCGCGCCCGCCCGCGACACTGGCTGGGCCTTGTGATTCTCTGCTCTGCTGCTGTGCTGTGCTTGCGTGCCTGCCGTCCCGCTCGCTCTCGCTGTGTGTTACGCGCGTCGTCGAAATGGCAGATCAGGCGGCTACGAACGAGACTGCTGCGGCACCCGCCGCCACCGGCACTACGAAGAAGGCCAAGTCTGCGTCGTCTGCGAAGAAGCCGCGCGCCAAGCCTGCGCACCCGCGCACCTCTGAGATGGTGACGGCCGCCATCAAGAGTCTGAAGGAGCGCGGCGGGTCGTCGCTGCAGGCGATCAAGAAGTACATAGCCGCGCACTACAAGCTGGACGCGGAGAAGCTGGCGCCGTTTATCAAGAAGTACCTCAAGTCGGCCGTCGTGGCGGGCGAGCTGGTGCAGACGAAGGGGAAGGGCGCGTCCGGCTCGTTCAAGCTTGCCGGCGCCGGCGGCGGGGGGGCGGCCGAGGGCGGCAAGGCTCGTGCTGGCGGTGCCAAGAAGAAGCGCGCCGCTCCGGCCAGCAAGGAGAAGAAGGGCGCCCGTGCGGCCGGCGCAAAGAAGGCTGGTGGCGTGAAGGCGGCGACCGGTCGGAAGGCGGGCGCCGCCAAGAAGGCGTCTGCGGCGTCGGCCGCTCCCGCGGGTGCGAAGAAGGCGGCTGCGGCCAAGCCGGCCAAGGCCAAGTCGCCGTCGAAGGCGAAGAAGGCCGCCAAGGTTCCGACGAAGAAGCCGAAGGCGCCGCGCCCGAAGAAGGCGACGACGCCGTCTAAGGCGAAGGCTTCGCCCAAGAAGAAGAAGTAGAGTAGAGTAGAGGAGAAAGAGATGGGAAAGGAAGGGTTTGGCGCTTGACTCCGTCGTCCCCACCCCCCGTCGTCGTCTAGTGGCGCGCAAGAGACGCGCGGCCCAAAACGGCCCTTCTCAGGGCCATCAAAGCACGTCGGGGAAGGTTTTGATTGTCGTGTTGCGTTTGGTGTGGGTGTCTGTCTGTATGCCCGTGGGGATGCTGTTTGCGTGCCGTGGTGGTTGGATTGCGGGGGTCGGTGGCGGGTGTGGGCGGCGGTAGCGGTAAGCGGTGTTGTTGTTGTCGTGGTTGATTGTCGCCGTGTTTGTGGCGGCGGCCGACGGTTGGTTTTCTGTCACGTTGTTTTGTTTGAATACGTTGGATGGCTTGCCTGCGTTCGTTCTTCTCGGATGTCTGTCTTGTCGAGTCGTGTCTGGTCTTTGTTTTGTTCCTTTGTGTGTGTTATGTTTTGCAACGGGGGGCACGTTGAGATGTGGAAGGAGTCGGCGGGGATTTCGGCGGCGTGTAGAGCGAGCGAGCGCGCCTGCCTGGCCGTTGGCCGTCGGAGTGGAGTGCGGGTTTTTTTTTTGTTTTCGAAACGAAAGCGGCGGGCGGCCGGCCAGCCAGCCAGCCGTGCGGTGTGACGTCGGCCGTTGGGTATTGTGCGCTTGGAGCGCCGGGGAGGGATGATGTGTGATTGTTGCGCGCTGCTAGCAGGCAGGCAGAGTGAGCGGGTGTGGCGGACGGACGGGAAGTGGTGGTTTTTGTTTTTGGGTTGCGGGGCGAGAGGCAGGCGACCGACAAAGTTTGCTCGCGACGGAGAGATGTTAGTGGCCCTGAAAAGGGCCGTTTTTGTTTGTGCGGTGCGGTGCCGCGGCGCGGTTTAGGCGCGCTCGCCGCGGATGCGGCGCGCGAGCTGGATGTCCTTGGGCATGATGGTGACGCGCTTGGCGTGGATTGCGCACAGGTTGGTGTCTTCGAAGAGGCCGACGAGGTAGGCCTCGCTGGCCTCCTGCAGGGCCATGACTGCGGAGCTCTGGAAGCGCAGGTCGGTCTTGAAGTCCTGGGCGATCTCGCGCACTAGGCGCTGGAATGGCAGCTTGCGGATGAGCAGCTCTGTGCTCTTCTGGTAGCGCCTGATTTCTCGCAGGGCGACGGTGCCCGGCCTGTAGCGGTGGGGCTTCTTGACGCCTCCGGTGGCGGGCGCGCTCTTCCTCGCCGCCTTGGTGGCGAGCTGTTTGCGCGGCGCCTTTCCGCCGGTGGACTTGCGGGCCGTTTGCTTTGTGCGGGCCATGGCGGTAGCGGTAGCGGTAGCGGAGCGGCGTGCGTGGAGGTTAGGTGCGGCGCGGCGTCCGGTGCTGCCTTGACAACGGGCCCGCGCGCCTCCGTGCTGCGCTTATATGCCCTCGGTTGCGCGTGGTGGGGGGAGGGCGGGCCAGAGTCTATATAGGGGGGCGGCGGGCGCGCTGGGCCAGTCTCGCGCTGGCAGCCGCAGCGTTCGCACGCTCCGCTACTAGTGCAGAGGCGCTGAGACCGTGTCTCTTTCGAGACGCAAGCAAATTGTCGTGTTGTCGTAGGGAGTAGGGTGTTAGGGCGACAGTAGAATAGGGCAGGACTCAGGAATAGCCTGAGTTGGTTAGAGTTAGGGACTTTCCACGGCCAGGGCCCCTGCTGCGGCGGGACAAGCCCGCGTCGTGTAGGCCAAAAAAATGGAAGGGAATAAGCCAGATTCCGCGGTCAGGGCCCCCTCCCCACCTCATCAACCTGCCACCGCGTCGGCCACGCCGACGCACGCCACGAGAGCAACGATGCAGCCGAAGAAAGAAGACGATGCCCCACGCAAGGACGCGCCGATGAACAAGTTCTCAATGGACGAACTTCTGGCAGAAGAACAGCAACAAATCCGAGACATCCTGCGAAGAGCGCAGGCGAGAAGAGAGGCAACAGCAAGAGACACCAGGAATCGGAGACGCGGAAGCGACTCCGAAGAAAACGACGGGCGCACTCGTTCCGAGTCCGACATATCCGACATCTCGGATGCCGATCTCGACTCCGACAACTCTCAGATGAGCTGTGACGCCGCGGAAGACGGGAAGTCCACCCAGGAAGCAGAAGACCTCACTGGATTCCAGGTGGTCAGAAACAGGAGACGAAGACAGAAATCTCAGGAACAAAGTCCGGAGGAGGAGATGAAACGAGTGAAGACCGACACCACGGAGTACGCCGTGCCAACCAGAAACGCATTCACCGGATTGGAACAACCAGACGAAGAACCAGCCATCCCAACAACGAGCACCTCGACAACAGCACCGACAGCAGGGGTGAAGCCCCCACCCCTTGTGGTGTACCAAACCACGGACTATCTCCGCCTTAATGCGGACATCAAGAAAAACATAGAGGGGGAACTACGGGCGATATACAGAGGAGATCACATAAGATACCACTTTGCCTCCATGGAAGACTACAAGAAAGCCTACGCCTTCCTGGAGAAGAACCAGATGCAATACTTCACGCATCAGCTTCCAGAAGACCGATGCCTGAAAGTAGTGTTCAAGGGAATACCGGAAACGGTACCACCGCAGACGATAGTAAATGTCCTCCTGGATAGAGGATATACAATCAAGGACATCCACCAGTACCGACAGAGAAACGAGAAGACGAAGAAACTAGAGCCGATGCCCGTCTACGTCATCTCGCTCCCAAAAGAGAAAAGATCGGACAAAATATACGGTGAAAGATATATACTGGATACACGGGTGAGAATAGAGAACTATCAACCCCGAGATGGACCCCCGCAGTGCAAGAGATGCCAGCGGCTCGGCCACACAGCGAAATACTGCAGGCTAAATCCGAGATGTGTAAAGTGCGCCGGCCCCCATCTGACCGCAGCCTGCACACTGAGCCAGACAGAGGCGTGCACCTGTGTCCTCTGTGGTACCAAGGGCCATCCGGCCAACTTCAGAGGCTGTCCGGAGTACCAGCGAGCCCTGAAGCCATTCAGACCAGCAATTAATCTTCGAGGGACCAAGACAAGCCAGCCAACACCAATTATGACTCCACCGGCACCAACCAGCACAGCCGAGAACTTCCCACCTCTTCGTCAGAGGCGAACGATATCAAACACGAACGCATGGGGCCGCCAAGCGCCTCAGCCAACGGAGCCACAACGGGAAGCACCCTCGACAGGAGCCATTGGGGATGCCTTCAAACAAATTACAGATTTGGTGAAGACATTCTTCAAACCAAACCTCATAACAAAGATCAAGCAGATTGCAACAGACATAAAGAACGCGGAGGATCCGCTCTCGAAGATACTGGCACTTGCGCAAGGGATAACGTCACTCTTCGAGTAGGATGGCCCTCAACCACCCATCACGAGACATCACAGCGGCAATCTGGAACGCCAACGGCATCAAGAACAAGAAGAACGAGATTGAACAGTTCGTAATGGAACACAACATCGATGTCCTAATGGTAAATGAAACACACCTGCGCGGGAACGAGGCGTTTAAACTTAGAAATATGCACGCATACCGCAACGACAGGCTATTAAGAAGAGGAGGAGGCACAGCGGTCTTCGTGCGGCGGTCGCTGATCCACCACAAGGAAGACATACTACACCACAACCACCTGGAAGCAACGGCGGTCACTGTCAGAACTTATGCGGGGAATATCACATTTGTGGCAACATACCTGCCGCCACGAGCAGCCCTCAACAGACAAGACATAGCGGCCCTCACCAGTTTTTCCCCAGCAACGCTGATTGGCGGCGACCTGAACGCAAAGAACCGTCAGTGGAACTCGCGGAGAAACAATCGGAACGGCAACCAACTACTGGAGATAGCGGAAGAGCTCAACATCGACATCCACGGACCGGAAGAGCCCACCTACGTCCCAGTATTCACTCG
Organism: Schistocerca serialis cubense; assembly: GCF_023864345.2. NCBI lineage: Eukaryota > Metazoa > Arthropoda > Insecta > Orthoptera > Acrididae > Schistocerca > Schistocerca serialis. Next base: position 65,128 of record NW_026048259.1, on the reverse strand, counting down.
GAACCACCCTGACGTCCTGGACATCGTGCTAACGAAGGACATACCGGCGGACGTCGAGCTGACTACAATAAACGATCTCTCCTCCGACCACCTGCCAGTCCTCATACGGCTACGACGCATCTCGCTATCGGACCACCCATGGACGACGAGAGACATCGACTGGGACGCCTTCCGCCGAGCATTAAACAACACGGTCCGCCCCACGCTATCGCTTAACACGAAGGAGGAAGTGGCCACAGCGGTGGACTACTTGACAGAAAAGATCCAGGCAGCGGCCCGAAGAGCCACCACATCGACCGTCATCCAAACGCCGCACACAACGGAGCTCCCACCACTACTCCAAGAACTACGACACCAGAAAAACCGGTACCGCCGACGGTGGCAAGAGTTCAGGAACCCTCGGGATAGACAAACCATGAACCGGCTCCAACGAGAACTTCGCGCCCGCCTAACTGACTGGAGGAGGGAACAATGGGAGGACAAGATGGACCAATTCCAACTACAGCAAAAAGAGGAGTGGAAGCTGGTGAAGGCCATACGCCGCCCTAAAGAACCTAAACGCGCCATCCGCACCAACAGAGGACTGACCTTCGAACCATTAGAGATGGCAGAAACATTCGCAGAGGCTTACGAACAGCAAAATACGCTCCATAATTACGAACTCGATGAAGAAGAAGCTCGCGCCGAAACCGCAACAGCGGAATTCATCGAAGAATTCACCAGGCGACAAACAGCGGACCAACCTCTCCTCACCACGCCAACAGAAGTCAAGAACATAATTAGAAACAGGAAAGGGACGTCAGCACCAGGAATGGACCGCATTTCGAACGCGCACCTGAAGGAATTGCCGAGGAAACCGCTAGTACTGCTAACTCGAATCTACAACAGCTGCCTCCTATTGAACCACTTTCCACAGCAATGGAAGACAGCTAAGATCATTCCTATCCCGAAACCGGGCAAAGACCTGCAACTGCCAACGAGCTACAGGCCGATAAGTCTGCTCAGCACCTTAAGCAAGATCTTCGAAAGGGTGGTACTCAAGAGGATTCAGCAACCGCTAACAGCAGACGGAACGATCCGACCGGAGCAGTTCGGATTCCAACGGAAGCTTTCAGCAGAACTGCAGGTCGTAAGAGTGGTCGAGCACATCACCAAGAAATTCAACGCGTCACATTCCACCGCTGCGGCCTTCTTGGACTGGGACAAGGCCTATGACAGAGTCTGGCATGATAAGCTCATCCACAAACTGGCCGCACAGACAACCATTCCAGACTGCTATGTTCACCTGATAGCCGACTACCTCCAGGACCGCCGAATCACCGTTGCAATGGAGGGGAAGAAGTCCAGCCTCAAACAACTAAGAGCAGGCATCCCTCAAGGGTCAGTCCTCTCGCCGTCGCTGTTCAACGTGTACATCAACGACCTCCCGCTGGAAGACAACGTTAACTTGGCCCAGTTCGCGGACGACACGGCGCTGTACACTAGCGGCCGACAACATTTCGCTAACGTCAACAGATTGCAGCGCCAAATGAACAAAGTCGTCAGCTGGTGCAGAACAAACAAAGTGGTTCTAAATGCAGAGAAAACCACACTGGTATACTTCTGCAAAAAGCAACCAAGGATCGAAAGAGTGAGCATCCTGGGCCGCCGGATTCCGTGGTCACCCTCAGTCCGCTACCTGGGAGTTCAACTGGATGCCAAATTATTCTTCCACACGCACATCCAGGGAAAGAAGACCAAATGCATGCAGATGGCCAAGGCACTGACACCATTCTTCATCAGCAGCGACCTCAACCAGGACACCAAGCTCCGGCTGTACAAGGCAACCGTCCTACCAGCGCTACTCTACGGCAGTTCGGCGTGGGGCACAGCATCCAAGACCCAACTCCAGTCTCTTCAGGTAGTGCAGAATAAAGTTCTGAGATGGATACTACGAGCCCCCCCTTGGGAAAGTAACCACCTAATCCACGAAGCCACCCAAATGGACACTCTAAAAACAGCAATCAGAAAAAAGGCCGTCAAACTATATACTAAAGTAGACCAACTGCGAAATGTACTGCCCCACCTCAGGGAACTCGGAATCACCCACCCACAACCAGGTCACCGATTTAAGGTCCCAATGTCCCTAACAGAAGAAGGGTAGCCTAGAAGCAAATGTAAATATGTAAATAACGTAATTAGGTACAATAGATAAGCAACAAAAATGGACAACAAAGCAGGTCGGCTAAGGGCCCCTGAGGCCCAAGTATGCCAGTCCCTGCAAAAGCAGTTTTTTCTTTGTAAATAAAGATTGTTAAAAACCTTCACCCAAACACACGTACACGGCGAGTCGCATCAGCGACGGGCCTGCAAACACACACATGAAAAAAAAAAAAAAAAAAAAAAAAAAAAAAAAAAAAAAAAGCGCTGGGCGCAGACCGTAGCCGACTCGCCAGCCGCTGCAGCTGCTGTTTGTGCACGTTTTGCTTTGCCCGAGGAAGGAAGGATGACAGGCCGCGGCAAGGGAGGAAAGGGGCTCGGCAAGGGTGGCGCCAAGCGGCACCGCAAGGTGTTGCGCGACAACATCCAGGGCATCACGAAGCCCGCCATCCGCCGCCTGGCTCGCAGGGGCGGCGTGAAGCGCATCTCTGGTCTGATCTACGAGGAGACCCGCGGGGTGCTGAAGGTGTTCCTGGAGAACGTGATCCGCGACGCGGTGACGTACACTGAGCACGCCAAGCGCAAGACTGTGACGGCCATGGACGTGGTGTACGCCCTGAAGAGGCAGGGGCGCACCCTGTACGGTTTCGGCGGTTAGGCTGCGTCGCAGCGGGCGCTGGCCTTCCCGCGGCCGTGCTTGTGGGTGGGAGAGACTAGAAAACGGCCCTTTTCAGGGCCACCACACTGTTCGGAAGTTGAAAAGTGCGAAAGAGTCTGTGTTGTTGCTGCGTGTGTTTGTTTGTTTCTTTCTTTCTTTCCGTTTGAGCGACGTGATGTGACTGGGAGGGGAGAAGGAAAGGAAACGTGTCATGTGGCTGGCTGTGTGTGGAGCTGCTTCGTTTGGGTGTCTTTGTATCGATCGCGACGGAGATGGCGGGCTGTGTGTTGTTGTGCGAGAGGCGGTGATTATTTGCTTGCGTGGTTTGGCTCTGTGTGTTTGTTTGCGGCGGCGTTGGGGTTTCCGAGGCAAGGCGTGTGGGCATAGGCGGCCGGATCAGCTGTTTCGTTCGTGTCGACGGCCGTTGCGCGCGGGAGTGGAGGGCGGTGTGTCGACACGCCTCCCTTTAACAATGGTCATTATTGCTGCCGTTGTCGGTTTGGAAGGCGACTGCGACCGTGCAAAATGTGTGTGTGTGTGTTGGGCCACACGGGCTGTGTGGACGACAAGATGGCGGACGTGCGCCGGCGGCGGCTGTGCTGTGACAGTGCAAAGTTGAAACAAAACAAGGTGCGGCGAGGACGACTGAAATTTTGCTTTGGACGTAGGTTTGTGTGGTGGCCCTGAAAAGGGCCGATTGTTGTGGGCCGAGCCGGCAAAGCGCGTTGCGTGCAGGGGAGCACGCGGCGCTGCGATTGCCTGGCCTCCTTTAGGCCTTCTTCTCGGTCTTCTTTGGCAGCAGGACGGCCTGGATGTTGGGCAGGACACCACCCTGTGCGATGGTGACGCCCGACAGGAGCTTGTTGAGCTCCTCGTCGTTGCGGATGGCAAGCTGCAGGTGGCGCGGGATGATGCGCGTCTTCTTGTTGTCGCGGGCCGCGTTTCCGGCCAGCTCGAGGACCTCAGCCGCGAGGTACTCCATGACGGCGGCGAGGTAGACGGGCGCCCCGGCGCCGACGCGCTCTGCGTAGTTTCCCTTGCGCAGGAGGCGGTGGATTCTGCCGACCGGGAACTGGAGCCCGGCCCTGCTTGAGCGGGACTTTGACTTGCCCTTGACTTTGCCTCCCTTTCCGCGTCCGGACATGGCGATGGGCTAGCGACGGTGCACACGAAACGGAAACGAAAACGACCGGTGCGAGCGGCAGCGAGTCGAGCAGCGGAGTGCGTGCCGGCGCAGCCGGGGTGGGGGTGCTTTATGGGCTCGGGTGCGGCGGCCGGTTGCGCGCGCGCCCCATTGGTCGGCGGCCGCAACAGGGCGAGCTGGTAAAGGTGCGGCGGCGGCTGGCGGCGGGTGCCACTGTGTGGGGAGACGCTGACTAGAGCGGAGCGCTTGCTACTGGTGTTGCTGCTGCCGTACGTTGGTTCGAGATGCCGCCCAAGACTAGCGGGAAGGCCGCCAAGAAGGCTGGCAAGGCGCAGAAGAACATTTCGAAGGGCGACAAGAAGAAGAAGCGCAAGAGGAAGGAGAGCTATGCCATCTACATCTACAAGGTGCTGAAGCAGGTGCACCCTGACACGGGCATCTCGTCGAAGGCGATGAGCATCATGAACAGCTTCGTGAACGACATTTTCGAGCGCATTGCGGCCGAGGCTTCTCGCCTGGCGCACTACAACAAGCGCTCGACCATCACGTCCCGCGAGATCCAGACCGCTGTGCGGCTGTTGCTGCCTGGCGAGCTGGCCAAGCACGCCGTGAGCGAGGGCACGAAGGCGGTGACCAAGTACACGAGCTCCAAGTAAGGGGGTGGCTCTGGAATGGAAGGAAGGAAGGATGGAGAAGGCTCGTCCGTTGCGAGAGCGGCAAAACGGCCCTTTTCAGGGCCACCAACTTGCCTTTTGCGGGAAGGGCGGAATTGTTGTTGTTGTTGTTTGTGTGGACGGCTGTGATGTATGTGTGCATTTTGATTGTGGGTGGGGGGGGCGCGTCAAAGCGTGTTGCGCGGGGTACGGCCACGAGGTTGGTCGCCGTGGCGTGGAATGGTGGCACGCCTCGTTGGCGTGGTTTTTGACCCATTGGTGTTGTTGGTGTGTGTGTGTGTGTTACCCGTCTGCGAGGGGGGACAGTGCGATCGGCGACTTTTGTGTCACCGTAACGACGGCCGTTTGCGGGTTTGTTTTGTTTGCACATCATACATGGCGAGGGTGAAATGTGAAATGTTTTTGTTTGGTTTTTTTTTTTTTTTTGCCGCCCACTATTCCCTTTGCTGTACGCCGAGTTTGACAATGGTGCGACGTAACTGCAGCGTGGAGGTGTGTGAGTGACGTTGAAATGAACGTGCCATTAAGACGCATTGTTGTTGTATTGTACTGTACGTGTACGGCGACACGCACGATGATGTACCATTCGACTCTGATGTTTGATAGCCGTGTCTGACTGATTGCGTACGACGCACGCACACCGATGTCGTCATTCAAGATGCACGCGTGTCCAGTGCAGTATACAGTAAGCGCGACGACGGCGGCGGCGGTCGTTTGTTTGGCGAATGTCTGTACACGTGTTTGTCTGTGTCCATCCGGTATGTATTTGTTTGTTTTGAAAGTGTTTTGTGTGTCGGTGACGTGGTCCGATCCGTCGCCCCCTGAGTAACTGTCGATCGGCGCGATAGACCGGCGTCACGCAACTGAACCGAAGTCGTGGGCACACCCGTCATACTGTTGTACACCGTCGCGCTGAGAACGGTAACGAAAGGTTGACTTTGATCGGTCGAATGTCCGGGCAGAACGTGAGGAATGAGGCAAGAGTGCAAGGAGGGGGGGAAGGGAAAAAGGGGAGAAACGCATTCGTAGAGCAACGGAACGTTCCCGTGTCGGAGGCGTATTGGAGCCGCACTGAAATGCGTTTAACGGCGGCGCGGCTGCAAGTGTCTGCCGTGGTGAACGTTACCTTTGACGGCTGCATTGGGCTTTGCCTTTGCTTTTGCTTTCGCTTTCGCGTTCGCTTTCGCTTTCCCGGATGTACGTAACGTTTGTTGATATGGTTCTGAGGAAGAGTGTATGACAGTGCCGTGCCGTCCATGTTCGTGTGCCCTCCCATTGTGTGTATGCTATTGTCTGTGTACTTGAATGATGTATGTAGGTGTTAGTGGACATGTTTTACCAGTGGGGGGAAATGGATCGTCGATAGTTGCCGTCACTCTGTCACGGTCGAGATGACGCACCCTCCGTACAGAAAGGTGTCGAGAAAGTGAGTGTGTGTGTGTGTGTGTGTGTGTGTGTGTGTGTGTGTGTGTGTGTGTGCGTGCGTGCGTGCGTGCGTGCGTGCGTCCGTGAATTGGCAGTGTTTGGAGGTGGGCGTGCCCTGCATGTGGCCCGGAAGGCTGTTCGTTAGGCGGTAGTGTTGTGTGGACAGGGGAGGGGCATGCGTAACGCTGCTGGCATGGCATTTCGGGAGATGGGAGGGGGCAAACGAGGAAACGAGGAGCGGCGGCCAAAGACGGGACGGGGAGGGGCGCGGTGTGGGTGGCTTGCGCCTGTGCTCGGCGTTGTGGTTTGTGCAAAAGAGGAGGAGAAAAACAATGTGAGTTGCCAGGGAGGGGAGCGGTGTTGTGTTGTGGTTGTCGTGGTGTAGCCGCAGACGCGGCTGTCAGTGAACGTGGCGAGACGGACGGATGCGCGGAGGGGCGGGGGCGGCGCATTTCGCCGGTGCCGTGCCGTGCCATGCCTGAAAGCCGCGTGGTCGCTGTGTTGTTGGTGGCGTGGGGGCGAGGAGAGTACCGTACGGGTGTGCTTGTGCGCCGGAAATGGCACACTGCGCCCGCCCGTCTTGGAGGCTGATGGCTGTGGTGTGGAAATGGGGCGCGGTGATGTTGAAGCAGTTGAAGAACAGAAAAGAAACCAAGAAAACGGAAGGCGTGATGCGGCGGTGGTGGTGAGAGCGGGAAAAACAAAACAAAAAAAAAAAACAACAAAAAAAAAAAAAGAAGGAAAAACAAAAAGTCTATCAATATTAAAATGTAAATGGAAATGGAAATGGACCCAGGTATAACCTCCCTGCACAAATAGCAGAGAGTCCGATGATAATAAAAATGTGCCAGAATGTTAACGTCCCTACAAAACAAACCCAACGATAATATTAATGAAAGAGTGAACCGTATGTAACATTGCAACAGACATAATGAAACCTGATAAATTGTATAAGGGCAGCAGCGTTGACCTTTGGCCCTGTATTCAGAATAAAAAGAGCCAAAGATCGTTACCCCAATGAAAAAGACACTGAAACACGTATGTAACATAGTAGCGATGGCGAGACATTGTAGCATCTGTGACCAGAGAGTTTGCGCTGGACTGCGCGAGTGTTGCGAGCGGTTCTCAGTCAGTCAGTCAGTCAGTAGTCGTTGCGAGTCCGTAGCTCTGTGTAGTTGAGGGCTGTACTCTGTCAGTAGTCGTCGCGTGCAGTACGCTAATAGTCGTCATGCAGAGCGGTCGGTCAGTAGTAGCAGCCGAGTGCGGTTGTGTGATGTAGGCGGTCGGCAACACTGGTCAAGATGGTGAATAAGGTATACTGTTAATTAATATAATCATTAGATAATGAAAAATTGTATTTATTGTAATTATTCTCCAACAAGTTCCCCAGTAATAATTTTTATTTCAAAAGCATTTTTCAAACATTTAATTGTTTATTGAACTAAAGAGTTCGTTGCACTTCACATTTCATTCCACTTCTTTGAAGAAAAATGTCACTAAAATCACAAAAAAAGAGAATATTATTATTTGCAATGCAGTTCCTCCAAGCGCTGCGCAACAACCAGAGCAGAAATGTGACATCCATTTATTCGGAGGTAAGACATTAATTCTGATTGTTTTGCACAGGGCCAAAGACCGATATTTCGGTTTAATTGAAGTTTCTTGTCACTGAACGGACGTTTTTAAATGTTGTGTGAAGACTTTATATTTGAGTCAGATTGCGAATTTCACATTTTTGTTGCCATTTTCAATACCTCTCATTGTGGGCGAGGTTACAATTAGCGCAATGTCCATTAGCATCCGTAAATAACATTGTCCATTATTTTAAATGTTGCTGGGAGGTTACAACACACACACAAAAAAAAAAAAAAAAAAAACAAAAAAAAAACAAAAAATTGCATTTATATCCGCTCCTCAATTGTAGATACCCCTTACACAGCTGTGTGCAATGAATGAGTGCTGGCTGGTAATTAATTGCACTCCTTGGAGGGAAATGCCATAGGAAGTAGTCTTTAAAAAGTGAATGTTTTTCGTTAAGAGACAAAAGTTACTTTAGAAAAAAAGTAATAGTGGGGCTTTTGTTGTTGAACAAAATAAGTACAATGAACATACGTTATCAGATTTGCGCAATGCAGCGTCACACCACCTTTTGATTATAACACAATAGACTATACATCGTCCCGAACCGTGACCAGAGTCGCGAGACGAGCAGAGCACGCCGCCGACGCCCGCTCAGTACAACCGTCCACCCGCTACTACTGTCGACCGACTACTACCTCTCCCGACTCGCGCTACAATATATATATATAACAACTGTTCCTGGCGACCCGGTGCGTGCCACTACTGTCGTCTGGCGCGGTCCAAGCGCCGACTAGCAGCGATAAAGAACTCTCTGGTCAGACAGAGATGCTGTCATGCCTCGCCATCGCTCTGGTAATGAATACATACGTGTTGCAGCGTGCGTACCACCGGAACACGCAGTGGCGGAGCCAAAGACTGTGTTGTCGAGGTCGAGTGCGAGCGGGAAGAGAGGCAGCGTCGGCACGGAGATGCAAGCGAGCGCGAGACGCACGGGGGCTGCGGCGTGGCGCGTTTGCGGTCGGCGCCTTTGGTGGCAACGGCCGGGACAAGCAGCGGTGTATGGTGTGGTGCGGGGCGGACAGGGGCGGAGGCGGCGCGACGACGGCATGGGGGCGAAAACGGGACGGGGGACGGCGGATGTTGAGAGGCGTCACGCGCGGACAGGACACAGACACAGAGACACACAGATTGGAAAGGGAGGGTGCGCGGTAGTAGTTGGGAATGTGCGTACCGTGCGGGATGGGAGTGGGCGAGGAACACGGTCGTGGCCCCTGTTTTGGGTGCGTGTGATGACGTCGGTGTGTTGTGGGAAGGGAAGGTGCTGTGGCGGCGGCGCGTAATGGGCGTAGGCCGAAAAGAGAAAGGAACGTGGGCAGTGTGTTGGCAAGCGTCGGTTCGACTGCGACGTTGATGGGCAGGGCAGGGCAGGGCAGGGCAGGGCAGGGCAGGGCAAGGTTAATGGTGGTAGGAGTAGGCGTGTGGGCGCAAAAAATCTGCCGCTGCAGGCGGTGCCGTAACCGCCATGGCGGGAAGGAGAGAGGGCCAAAGAAAGAAAGAAGAAAACAAAAAAAAAAAAAAAAAGGAGGGGGGGGCGAAAGTGGAGAGGCGGTGGTGTGAGAAGGGCGGGGGCGGAAGGAAGGCAGGAAGGACAAGAGGCGAGGCGACGGCTTGCTTTGTGTATCGGTCGGTCTCTGGCTATGCTTCGTTTTCTGCAGCAGGGTCGGTGCGCGGCGTGGCTCGCGGCAGTGGGAACGCCTGGTGGCTGGACGGCCAGCAATGCGGTTGGATGGGCGGCCACAGCACCGCACCTGTGCCCGAGGAGGAGACGCTGGCGGCGGGCCCTGAGGTGAGGCCGGCTCGGCTGGGGCTGTGGATGTGTAGGTGTGCGCCGCTGCTGCAACAACGAGTAAAACGCGAGAAGAAGGGATGGCGGTAGAGAGAGAGAGAAAAAAAAAAAAGGTCGTGTTGTGTTGATGCGCAGGCAGACGCGTACAGAGGGACGAGCCCGGTCTGCAGCAGGGTGTGGCCGTGCCGAGTGCAGAGCAGCGGCGGCTCGGTTCGGTTCGGCCCGGCCCGGCGGGCCGCGCTGTTGTCGCGGACGTGAGCGCCCCCTGGCGGGTGGCCGGAGGCGGCGCGGCGTGTTGGACGTGTGGCTGGTGGCAGTGCACAATTTGCGAGTGGCTGGCGGTGTGGTGTGGCGGTTGGCGCGTCGGGCGGCGGAGAGGTATGTGTTGCGGGCGCCCTTTGCTGCGCTGCGTCGTTGCGTGTGCCGTACAGGGCGGGCGCTTGTCGACTGTGTGGCGAATTGGCGTGAAACGGCTGCCGAGAGGTGTGTGGTAGCGAGCCGGTCGGTGGTGTCAGTGCGAAGGGGAATGTGCGTGCGTGTTTGGCGGTTTCGGTGTGCTTTTTGCGGCGTGAGAGTGGGAATTAGTGGGGCCGGCTGTTGTGTTGGTTCCTTGTGTCTTGTGTCGCGTAGCTTGATGGCAACGTGGAAGGACGCCGGTTTCGTTTTCGTTTCGAGCCTTGCGTGGCGTGTGGTTGTCGACGTTGACTGGTTGGCGTGTGCCGATGCACGTGCATGTGTGGGTCGCGAGTGCGTTTTTGGCTGGCTGTGTGTGTGTGTGTGTGTGTGTGTTTTGGGGGGGAAGGGGGAGGCGGTGGTGAAAGTGCAGTCGTCGGGTGGGGCTGGGGCTGTGCGTCGTGGCGGAAAGGTGGTAGGTTGCGGGAAGCGAGCCCGTCGTTGACGGTGTCGCGTGAGTTGTGAATCGAGTGGGGCGCGGGGCGCGGGACAGGAGCAGCGTGCCGCTGCGTCGTGGTCGTCAGCAGAGGCTGTGCGTGTGCTTGTCCTTTTTGTGGGCGGTTCGTGCGAGGCGTTTTTGTTTTGTGTTGCCCTAGTTGTTAGTTTATTTTGTTTGTGTTTGTTATTTTGAGACGACGACTGGTTGGTGGCGTGCGCGCGAAGTGGCGGTGTGCGCTTCCCGTGTCGTTTGTGTTGTTTTGTTTTTTTGTTTTTGTGTGTTTTTTGTTTTTGCACTGGGCCCCGGTGGGTGGGTGCGTGTGTGTCGATTGCCGGCTGGCGAAAGGTGCGCCATCGGCGGGGTGGGTCGCCGGCACAAGTAGAGGCGGCGGCGTTGTTGCTGTTGTTGTTGTGTGGTGTTTGTTTTGTTCGGCTGTGTCGGCGAGCTGTGTTGCGGTGCGTGTGAATGGTGGTGCAAAAGTGCTGGCGTTGGGGCTGCGACTGCGACGGCGGCGAGCCGCGGGCGCGCCATTGATAGTGATGTTGTGAACAGCGGCTGTGTACGGTAGTGGTGTTGTTGTAGCACGACGTGCATCCGGGCCGGCGCGGAAAGCGCAGTTGCGGGCGGTTGCCCTTCGGTGCCAGCCATGTCGCGTGAGCGGCGGGTTGCTCTGGTGTCGACACGTGGTGCTCTGGGTTGTTGTGTGGTGCCCTTTGGCCGGTGGGGGTGGTTCGCGTGTGTCTGGTTCGCGCTCGGTGTCTGGTCGTGGTCGTGCTGCTCCCCCGTCTGTCGGCGGTTTCCGACGTCGTCTGTACGTTTTTGTTCGTTTGCGGCGTGCCTGCCGACGTCGTCCCGTCGCGACCTTTCAACCGAAAGTGTGGCGCCCGAAGGTGAACGAACGTAACCCTGACCTCGGCGCTTTACGCTGAGCCGAGCGAACCGAACCGAACCGAACCTAACCTGTGGTGTGGCGAGGTGAGCTCAGCCTGTGAGCCCCTAACGTCTACGTAAGGTAAGCTGTCCGGCTCACGCCTCACGTTTGAACGCTTTTTTAACCTACGTTTGACGCTTCTTAACCTAGCACTGACCCCTTAACCTAACCTAACGTGTAACCTAACCTAACCTAACCTAACCTCTGACGCCTGACGTGTTTGAATGCTTAACCTAAGTTTGACGCTTAACCTAACCCAAGTCCCCTTAACCTAACCCACGTCCACCTAACCTAACCTAACGTAGACGTGTAAACGTAATGTGTAACGCGTAACGTGTAAGGTCGGCTGTCGTGTGTGCTTGACGGCAGATTGGGTTGGTCTGTAGATTCGGATTGCGGTTTGCCTCGGTCGAGGGGTTGTGGGTCGGAAGCGGCGAGGGGCGGCGGCGCCTGTTGCGCAGGCGGCGTCCGTTTGCGGCGGGCAATTGTTGAGAAACGGCTGTGAATGTTGGCGGGCGAGAGGAGGAGGACGGCGCGCGATGTGGCCCGACGGCTGCGGGCCGATCGGGAAACGGCGGGAGGGCGACGGAAGGCGATGGGGCGGCGGAGGCGCGTTTGCACGGCCGTCATCGCCGCACGCCTCGGCTTGTGTGGCTGTGGCGCCGGCCGCGCTGGCCGGGCTGCCGCGGCGACGGTGTGGGAGTTTTGCCGAAGGTTTGGCCATTGTGGCGGGTCGTCGGCTGGGGCTGTGGGGGCGGCATTTGGGCGGGGGCGGCGATTCTCGGCGGGCCGACCCAGGCTGTAGCGCGCGGTAGCTGCAGTTTGGCCGTGGTTTGCGGCGCTGCCGTGGCGACTGGTTGGCGACTGTGGTGTGGCTGTGTGTAGCCCCATCCTCGGTGGTTTGAAAGGCGCGGGCGGTTGTGGCGCAGGTTTGGGGCTGCTCCGCACAGGCTGTCGGACGTTGGGCGGTAGCAAGCGCGGGAGGCGCGGCGCGGCGGCGCGCAGAGTGGCGGCCGCTCTCTCGGCCGTCCGCGCCCGCCCGCGACACTGGCTGGGCCTTGTGATTCTCTGCTCTGCTGCTGTGCTGTGCTTGCGTGCCTGCCGTCCCGCTCGCTCTCGCTGTGTGTTACGCGCGTCGTCGAAATGGCAGATCAGGCGGCTACGAACGAGACTGCTGCGGCACCCGCCGCCACCGGCACTACGAAGAAGGCCAAGTCTGCGTCGTCTGCGAAGAAGCCGCGCGCCAAGCCTGCGCACCCGCGCACCTCTGAGATGGTGACGGCCGCCATCAAGAGTCTGAAGGAGCGCGGCGGGTCGTCGCTGCAGGCGATCAAGAAGTACATAGCCGCGCACTACAAGCTGGACGCGGAGAAGCTGGCGCCGTTTATCAAGAAGTACCTCAAGTCGGCCGTCGTGGCGGGCGAGCTGGTGCAGACGAAGGGGAAGGGCGCGTCCGGCTCGTTCAAGCTTGCCGGCGCCGGCGGCGGGGGGGCGGCCGAGGGCGGCAAGGCTCGTGCTGGCGGTGCCAAGAAGAAGCGCGCCGCTCCGGCCAGCAAGGAGAAGAAGGGCGCCCGTGCGGCCGGCGCAAAGAAGGCTGGTGGCGTGAAGGCGGCGACCGGTCGGAAGGCGGGCGCCGCCAAGAAGGCGTCTGCGGCGTCGGCCGCTCCCGCGGGTGCGAAGAAGGCGGCTGCGGCCAAGCCGGCCAAGGCCAAGTCGCCGTCGAAGGCGAAGAAGGCCGCCAAGGTTCTGACGAAGAAGCCGAAGGCGCCGCGCCCGAAGAAGGCGACGACGCCGTCTAAGGCGAAGGCTTCGCCCAAGAAGAAGAAGTAGAGTAGAGTAGAGGAGAAAGAGATGGGAAAGGAAGGGTTTGGCGCTTGACTCCGTCGTCCCCACCCCCCGTCGTCGTCTAGTGGCGCGCAAGAGACGCGCGGCCCAAAACGGCCCTTCTCAGGGCCATCAAAGCACGTCGGGGAAGGTTTTGATTGTCGTGTTGCGTTTGGTGTGGGTGTCTGTCTGTATGCCCGTGGGGATGCTGTTTGCGTGCCGTGGTGGTTGGATTGCGGGGGTCGGTGGCGGGTGTGGGCGGCGGTAGCGGTAAGCGGTGTTGTTGTTGTCGTGGTTGATTGTCGCCGTGTTTGTGGCGGCGGCCGACGGTTGGTTTTCTGTCACGTTGTTTTGTTTGAATACGTTGGATGGCTTGCCTGCGTTCGTTCTTCTCGGATGTCTGTCTTGTCGAGTCGTGTCTGGTCTTTGTTTTGTTCCTTTGTGTGTGTTATGTTTTGCAACGGGGGGCACGTTGAGATGTGGAAGGAGTCGGCGGGGATTTCGGCGGCGTGTAGAGCGAGCGAGCGCGCCTGCCTGGCCGTTGGCCGTCGGAGTGGAGTGCGGGTTTTTTTTTTGTTTTCGAAACGAAAGCGGCGGGCGGCCGGCCAGCCAGCCAGCCGTGCGGTGTGACGTCGGCCGTTGGGTATTGTGCGCTTGGAGCGCCGGGGAGGGATGATGTGTGATTGTTGCGCGCTGCTAGCAGGCAGGCAGAGTGAGCGGGTGTGGCGGACGGACGGGAAGTGGTGGTTTTTGTTTTTGGGTTGCGGGGCGAGAGGCAGGCGACCGACAAAGTTTGCTCGCGACGGAGAGATGTTAGTGGCCCTGAAAAGGGCCGTTTTTGTTTGTGCGGTGCGGTGCCGCGGCGCGGTTTAGGCGCGCTCGCCGCGGATGCGGCGCGCGAGCTGGATGTCCTTGGGCATGATGGTGACGCGCTTGGCGTGGATTGCGCACAGGTTGGTGTCTTCGAAGAGGCCGACGAGGTAGGCCTCGCTGGCCTCCTGCAGGGCCATGACTGCGGAGCTCTGGAAGCGCAGGTCGGTCTTGAAGTCCTGGGCGATCTCGCGCACTAGGCGCTGGAATGGCAGCTTGCGGATGAGCAGCTCTGTGCTCTTCTGGTAGCGCCTGATTTCTCGCAGGGCGACGGTGCCCGGCCTGTAGCGGTGGGGCTTCTTGACGCCTCCGGTGGCGGGCGCGCTCTTCCTCGCCGCCTTGGTGGCGAGCTGTTTGCGCGGCGCCTTTCCGCCGGTGGACTTGCGGGCCGTTTGCTTTGTGCGGGCCATGGCGGTAGCGGTAGCGGTAGCGGAGCGGCGTGCGTGGAGGTTAGGTGCGGCGCGGCGTCCGGTGCTGCCTTGACAACGGGCCCGCGCGTTTTTTTTTTTTTTTTTTTTACTGTTTTCATTCCCACACCTGAGTGGTGGTGGGCGGGCCACTGGAGAGCTCTTGGCTCTATTTGGCCTTAGCTTAAGGTAATTCTGTTTGGACACTATTTATTTTATTGGTTTGGGGTATGATGGGGGGCTTGTTTCTCCCATTTGGGAATTTATTTGCAGGAACTTTTGGGAACAGCTCCGGTATTCACCTTACAGCCTAAGGAAAACCTGCAAAACCCGGCTGGAGCTGCTGGTTGTATTGCAACCTTGTGCCTTGATTTGTTTCTATCTCGGCCTCCATTGTTTGATGTACTCGAACTCCCTCGAGCACGTAGGTCGTCTTTGTGGCACGGCCGGAGTTATCCTGGGGCCACGGTCTTGGGCGTCACCTAGAATTCGTCTTATTCCGAGATCTTCTACCTCTGGAGAGGGAGATCTCGGAATGGGAGGTTTGCTGCTCGTTGCCTCGATCCTGTGCAGCTTCCATGGAGACCTAGTGGGCTCCATGGCTGCCACTTCGGTCTGCGTGCCGATGGACTCCGCATCCGCCGTCTCGGTTTGGGCGCCACGATGGCGCTTGTACCGTTTGGACGACGTCTGGGTGCCCTCATCGACACGCACGGTGGTTTCTGTGTGGAAGGATGAGGCGCCGTCGGTGGTCTGGCTGGCGCGGTTGATCACCATCCTCTTCTTCTTGGTGGTTTCTTCGGTCTGCGTGGCTGCGGACGCGCTGGTGTGTGCCGTCGGCCCGTCACGTTGAAGGCGGAGAGCCAATGCTTCCCTCAGCAGGTGGCAGGCAGCCTCCATCTCCGCGTGGAGGGCCATCCGGAAGCGTGACTCCGCTTCCTCCATCAGCGCGTCGATGTTGCCCACACCGCTGCTGCTTGCTGAGTGGCGTCCCTCCTGCTCGCGCGAGGGGCCCCCCCCACCACCTCTGCCACTGGCGGGTGGGGGGGCCGGCCGCGCGTTGTGGCGAGGCGCCGCTGCTTTGTCTGCCTGCTCTGAGGCTTGAGCGCTGGCGCGTTTGCGCCTCCTCCTCCTCCTCCTCCTCTTCTTCGATGTCGTCGGCTTCTCGCGGCGGCCATCTTCTGTGTGGGCAGAAAATGCCCGGCAGCCTCTCCAGCTGGCAACATGGTCGCCGCCACAGCGAACACATGTTGGCTTGTCTTCTCGAAGCAAAGTGCACTCGCGGGTGTCGTGTCCAACACCGCATTTGGCGCACTTCGCTTCGAAACGACAGTGCTTCGCCACGTGGCCCTCCCTCTGACACTTAAAACACTGAGGTTTCGTGTCGAGGTCAGGCGGAAGTGGCTCGATCGTCACGTCGAAACCTGCTAGGGTGGTTAACCCGCAGATTCCAACGTCTTGGCTTCCTTCCTGGCTGGAGTCTACTTGGGGCGACTCGACAGCCAGGATGAACAGTGGCGGCCTTTTCTTGTTCGTCCTGTTGTGCAGCTTAACTATGGCATCATAGTTGTGCTGCAACAGGACTTTGCGCACCGCGTCCGTCGTCATGACCCACGGTAGCCCCCTCAGTAGGACCTTAAGAAGCGGCTTCCTCTTCTTTGGTCCACTGTAGGTGGTCGGTGGGTCAATTAGGTACGCTTTCAGACGGTCGCAGAGGATCTTCCGATCCTCCTGTGAACGTGGCTGGATGGACAGCGCGGCTTCGTTGTCCAGCATCTGCACTTGTGGAGGGTAGCGCAGGTCCATTGCCACCTCGTCGTATGTCTCCACCCAGTCTCGACCCGTGTAGCGTATGCACACAGGGAGAACTTGGGCGGAGGGCCGACAAGGTGTTGGCGCTACCATCTCTTCTTCTGTAGGGGCAGACGGTGCGACGGAGCCGCTGCGTCGGTCTGACGAGACTCTGCGCTTGTTGCCGTCCGCCCGGAGAAAGTCTTCTCGAGTTGGCCTCTTTGCGGGTGAGTTGCCCTTCCCGCGTTTACCTTTACCCATGGCGAGTGCGGCGTCTCTTCACGACAATTTGCTTTCGGTAAACACGACAATTATGCCGAGACGCACGCACTCACCACGAAACCGACCTCTCCTATTCTTAACGCGGCAGTTGCGGAGCGCCCGACTAAGCACAACCGCTCGCCACCGCTGCCTAACTCGGAATGTGGCCCGCGCGCCTCCGTGCTGCGCTTATATGCCCTCGGTTGCGCGTGGTGGGGGGAGGGCGGGCCAGAGTCTATATAGGGGGGCGGCGGGCGCGCTGGGCGCAGACCGTAGCCGACTCGCCAGCCGCTGCAGCTGCTGTTTGTGCACGTTTTGCTTTGCCCGAGGAAGGAAGGATGACAGGCCGCGGCAAGGGAGGAAAGGGGCTCGGCAAGGGTGGCGCCAAGCGGCACCGCAAGGTGTTGCGCGACAACATCCAGGGCATCACGAAGCCCGCCATCCGCCGCCTGGCTCGCAGGGGCGGCGTGAAGCGCATCTCTGGTCTGATCTACGAGGAGACCCGCGGGGTGCTGAAGGTGTTCCTGGAGAACGTGATCCGCGACGCGGTGACGTACACTGAGCACGCCAAGCGCAAGACTGTGACGGCCATGGACGTGGTGTACGCCCTGAAGAGGCAGGGGCGCACCCTGTACGGTTTCGGCGGTTAGGCTGCGTCGCAGCGGGCGCTGGCCTTCCCGCGGCCGTGCTTGTGGGTGGGAGAGACTAGAAAACGGCCCTTTTCAGGGCCACCACACTGTTCGGAAGTTGAAAAGTGCGAAAGAGTCTGTGTTGTTGCTGCGTGTGTTTGTTTGTTTCTTTCTTTCTTTCCGTTTGAGCGACGTGATGTGACTGGGAGGGGAGAAGGAAAGGAAACGTGTCATGTGGCTGGCTGTGTGTGGAGCTGCTTCGTTTGTGTGTCTTTGTATCGATCGCGACGGAGATGGCGGGCTGTGTGTTGTTGTGCGAGAGGCGGTGATTATTTGCTTGCGTGGTTTGGCTCTGTGTGTTTGTTTGCGGCGGCGTTGGGGTTTCCGAGGCAAGGCGTGTGGGCATAGGCGGCCGGATCAGCTGTTTCGTTCGTGTCGACGGCCGTTGCGCGCGGGAGTGGAGGGCGGTGTGTCGACACGCCTCCCTTTAACAATGGTCATTATTGCTGCCGTTGTCGGTTTGGAAGGCGACTGCGACCGTGCAAAATGTGTGTGTGTGTGTTGGGCCACACGGGCTGTGTGGACGACAAGATGGCGGACGTGCGCCGGCGGCGGCTGTGCTGTGACAGTGCAAAGTTGAAACAAAACAAGGTGCGGCGAGGACGACTGAAATTTTGCTTTGGACGTAGGTTTGTGTGGTGGCCCTGAAAAGGGCCGATTGTTGTGGGCCGAGCCGAGCCGGCAAAGCGC
This sequence comes from Schistocerca serialis cubense, assembly GCF_023864345.2. NCBI lineage: Eukaryota > Metazoa > Arthropoda > Insecta > Orthoptera > Acrididae > Schistocerca > Schistocerca serialis. The sequence continues at coordinate 47,306 of NW_026048259.1, read as the reverse complement.
GTTGCGTGCAGGGGAGCACGCGGCGCTGCGATTGCCTGGCCTCCTTTAGGCCTTCTTCTCGGTCTTCTTTGGCAGCAGGACGGCCTGGATGTTGGGCAGGACACCACCCTGTGCGATGGTGACGCCCGACAGGAGCTTGTTGAGCTCCTCGTCGTTGCGGATGGCAAGCTGCAGGTGGCGCGGGATGATGCGCGTCTTCTTGTTGTCGCGGGCCGCGTTTCCGGCCAGCTCGAGCACCTCAGCCGCGAGGTACTCCATGACGGCGGCGAGGTAGACGGGCGCCCCGGCGCCGACGCGCTCTGCGTAGTTTCCCTTGCGCAGGAGGCGGTGGATTCTGCCGACCGGGAACTGGAGCCCGGCCCTGCTTGAGCGGGACTTTGACTTGCCCTTGACTTTGCCTCCCTTTCCGCGTCCGGACATGGCGATGGGCTAGCGACGGTGCACACGAAACGGAAACGAAAACGACCGGTGCGAGCGGCAGCGAGTCGAGCAGCGGAGTGCGTGCCGGCGCAGCCTGCCTGCTGCTCCTTTTCTGACTTCCTCACTGTGAGGAGGTTCAGGTGGAAGTTTGTGGCCTGTTGGCCTTTACTCCCCTGGGATGATTGATGAGTCTTCTTTCTTGACTTGTAGGTTGTTCTGTACTGGCAAGGAGTGCCGATAACCTATTTTCTGTATTTGTCGGTGTGACGACTTTTCTTCTTCTTCTTCTTACTTGAGGGCTCTCCCTCGGTTGGGATAGTGGATACAGTGTATCCAGCTTTCTCATACTCTCCGTGGACGAGAGCGAAGATGACGTAGCGCATTTGCCACTCTGTGAAAATTGGGAAGGAATTGATCAGATCGTAATCCTCCTTGGAAAGACCAACAAGGCCTTCTGGATATTCGATTGGTTGGTGTGGAGGTGAAGGTTTAGAAAGGTTAGGAGGAACGAAGGGATAAGGGTTGTCGTGGTGGGGATATGTACCATCGCGAAGCGATGCAGCTATCTTCTGCGTCACAGCGCTTGCGCTGTACATGTCGGGAAGCGGGAGGAATGGGACTTCTTCCCACCCTTCTTCTTGCGCTTCTGCTTCTGCGTCCGTCTTGGGCAGTGTTGCCTCCCCTTCGGCAGGCACGTCGGTCTGCGTGGCCACCGTCGCAAACTTCTTCTCTCGAGGAGGAGTCGTCTGGCAGGCGGTGTCGACCGCTGTGGCGGAAGCTGCCTTGGCTGAGCGAAGCTCCTGCGTCAGCTCAGCAATCTGACGCCGAGCCTCGCCCAGTTCCGCCAGCATGGCCGCCCTCTCTTCCGCCATGGCGGATTTGAAGGCGGACGTGGCTTCTTCTACGGCGTCGCTGAGGCGCCTGGTGATGGCGTCTTCTGAGCGAGTGACCACCTCTTCGCGTGTGGTGGTCACTTGCTTCTGCGTCTTCTCTGGTCCGCGCCAATTTCTCCTGTACGCGCAGGAACGGGCGTTAGCCGCGTGTGCGCCACCGCAGTTGGCGCATGTGCAGGGGGCGTCCTTCGGCTTCTTGCAGTCGCGTGTGTCGTGTGCTTGCGCACACTTCAAACACGCGACTGCTCCGCTGCAGTGCTTGGCGACGTGGCCAAGCTTTTGGCAGCGAAAGCACTGCGGTGTAGACTTCTTCTTCTTCTTCCCGGCAGGTCCTGCTAACGTGAGCAGCAACTCAGCCAAGGCAGCAGCTTTGCGTCCACTTCCGCGTCCCAACATCACGATAACCAACAGCGACAACGAACCAACGTGTACTCTCCGCGGCGTGAGCGGGAATCGCCGGCGCAGCCGGGGTGGGGGTGCTTTATGGGCTCGGGTGCGGCGGCCGGTTGCGCGCGCGCCCCATTGGTCGGCGGCCGCAACAGGGCGAGCTGGTAAAGGTGCGGCGGCGGCTGGCGGCGGGTGCCACTGTGTGGGGAGACGCTGACTAGAGCGGAGCGCTTGCTACTGGTGTTGCTGCTGCCGTACGTTGGTTCGAGATGCCGCCCAAGACTAGCGGGAAGGCCGCCAAGAAGGCTGGCAAGGCGCAGAAGAACATTTCGAAGGGCGACAAGAAGAAGAAGCGCAAGAGGAAGGAGAGCTATGCCATCTACATCTACAAGGTGCTGAAGCAGGTGCACCCTGACACGGGCATCTCGTCGAAGGCGATGAGCATCATGAACAGCTTCGTGAACGACATTTTCGAGCGCATTGCGGCCGAGGCTTCTCGCCTGGCGCACTACAACAAGCGCTCGACCATCACGTCCCGCGAGATCCAGACCGCTGTGCGGCTGTTGCTGCCTGGCGAGCTGGCCAAGCACGCCGTGAGCGAGGGCACGAAGGCGGTGACCAAGTACACGAGCTCCAAGTAAGGGGGTGGCTCTGGAATGGAAGGAAGGAAGGATGGAGAAGGCTCGTCCGTTGCGAGAGCGGCAAAACGGCCCTTTTCAGGGCCACCAACTTGCCTTTTGCGGGAAGGGCGGAATTGTTGTTGTTGTTGTTTGTGTGGACGGCTGTGATGTATGTGTGCATTTTGATTGTGGGTGGGGGGGGCGCGTCAAAGCGTGTTGCGCGGGGTACGGCCACGAGGTTGGTCGCCGTGGCGTGGAATGGTGGCACGCCTCGTTGGCGTGGTTTTTGACCCATTGGTGTTGTTGGTGTGTGTGTGTGTGTTACCCGTCTGCGAGGGGGGACAGTGCGATCGGCGACTTTTGTGTCACCGTAACGACGGCCGTTTGCGGGTTTGTTTTGTTTGCACATCATACATGGCGAGGGTGAAATGTGAAATGTTTTTGTTTGGTTTTTTTTTTTTTTTTTGCCGCCCACTATTCCCTTTGCTGTACGCCGAGTTTGACAATGGTGCGACGTAACTGCAGCGTGGAGGTGTGTGAGTGACGTTGAAATGAACGTGCCATTAAGACGCATTGTTGTTGTATTGTACTGTACGTGTACGGCGACACGCACGATGATGTACCATTCGACTCTGATGTTTGATAGCCGTGTCTGACTGATTGCGTACGACGCACGCACACCGATGTCGTCATTCAAGATGCACGCGTGTCCAGTGCAGTATACAGTAAGCGCGACGACGGCGGCGGCGGTCGTTTGTTTGGCGAATGTCTGTACACGTGTTTGTCTGTGTCCATCCGGTATGTATTTGTTTGTTTTGAAAGTGTTTTGTGTGTCGGTGACGTGGTCCGATCCGTCGCCCCCTGAGTAACTGTCGATCGGCGCGATAGACCGGCGTCACGCAACTGAACCGAAGTCGTGGGCACACCCGTCATACTGTTGTACACCGTCGCGCTGAGAACGGTAACGAAAGGTTGACTTTGATCGGTCGAATGTCCGGGCAGAACGTGAGGAATGAGGCAAGAGTGCAAGGAGGGGGGGAAGGGAAAAAGGGGAGAAACGCATTCGTAGAGCAACGGAACGTTCCCGTGTCGGAGGCGTATTGGAGCCGCACTGAAATGCGTTTAACGGCGGCGCGGCTGCAAGTGTCTGCCGTGGTGAACGTTACCTTTGACGGCTGCATTGGGCTTTGCCTTTGCTTTTGCTTTCGCTTTCGCGTTCGCTTTCGCTTTCCCGGATGTACGTAACGTTTGTTGATATGGTTCTGAGGAAGAGTGTATGACAGTGCCGTGCCGTCCATGTTCGTGTGCCCTCCCATTGTGTGTATGCTATTGTCTGTGTACTTGAATGATGTATGTAGGTGTTAGTGGACATGTTTTACCAGTGGGGGGAAATGGATCGTCGATAGTTGCCGTCACTCTGTCACGGTCGAGATGACGCACCCTCCGTACAGAAAGGTGTCGAGAAAGTGAGTGTGTGTGTGTGTGTGTGTGTGTGTGTGTGTGTGTGTGTGTGTGTGTGTGCGTGCGTGCGTGCGTGCGTGCGTGCGTCCGTGAATTGGCAGTGTTTGGAGGTGGGCGTGCCCTGCATGTGGCCCGGAAGGCTGTTCGTTAGGCGGTAGTGTTGTGTGGACAGGGGAGGGGCATGCGTAACGCTGCTGGCATGGCATTTCGGGAGATGGGAGGGGGCAAACGAGGAAACGAGGAGCGGCGGCCAAAGACGGGACGGGGAGGGGCGCGGTGTGGGTGGCTTGCGCCTGTGCTCGGCGTTGTGGTTTGTGCAAAAGAGGAGGAGAAAAACAATGTGAGTTGCCAGGGAGGGGAGCGGTGTTGTGTTGTGGTTGTCGTGGTGTAGCCGCAGACGCGGCTGTCAGTGAACGTGGCGAGACGGACGGATGCGCGGAGGGGCGGGGGCGGCGCATTTCGCCGGTGCCGTGCCGTGCCATGCCTGAAAGCCGCGTGGTCGCTGTGTTGTTGGTGGCGTGGGGGCGAGGAGAGTACCGTACGGGTGTGCTTGTGCGCCGGAAATGGCACACTGCGCCCGCCCGTCTTGGAGGCTGATGGCTGTGGTGTGGAAATGGGGCGCGGTGATGTTGAAGCAGTTGAAGAACAGAAAAGAAACCAAGAAAACGGAAGGCGTGATGCGGCGGTGGTGGTGAGAGCGGGAAAAACAAAACAAAAAAAAAACAACAAAAAAAAAAAAAAGAAGGAAAAACAAAAAGTCTATCAATATTAAAATGTAAATGGAAATGGAAATGGACCCAGGTATAACCTCCCTGCACAAATAGCAGAGAGTCCGATGATAATAAAAATGTGCCAGAATGTTAACGTCCCTACAAAACAAACCCAACGATAATATTAATGAAAGAGTGAACCGTATGTAACATTGCAACAGACATAATGAAACCTGATAAATTGTATAAGGGCAGCAGCGTTGACCTTTGGCCCTGTATTCAGAATAAAAAGAGCCAAAGATCGTTACCCCAATGAAAAAGACACTGAAACACGTATGTAACATAGTAGCGATGGCGAGACATTGTAGCATCTGTGACCAGAGAGTTTGCGCTGGACTGCGCGAGTGTTGCGAGCGGTTCTCAGTCAGTCAGTCAGTCAGTAGTCGTTGCGAGTCCGTAGCTCTGTGTAGTTGAGGGCTGTACTCTGTCAGTAGTCGTCGCGTGCAGTACGCTAATAGTCGTCATGCAGAGCGGTCGGTCAGTAGTAGCAGCCGAGTGCGGTTGTGTGATGTAGGCGGTCGGCAACACTGGTCAAGATGGTGAATAAGGTATACTGTTAATTAATATAATCATTAGATAATGAAAAATTGTATTTATTGTAATTATTCTCCAACAAGTTCCCCAGTAATAATTTTTATTTCAAAAGCATTTTTCAAACATTTAATTGTTTATTGAACTAAAGAGTTCGTTGCACTTCACATTTCATTCCACTTCTTTGAAGAAAAATGTCACTAAAATCACAAAAAAAGAGAATATTATTATTTGCAATGCAGTTCCTCCAAGCGCTGCGCAACAACCAGAGCAGAAATGTGACATCCATTTATTCGGAGGTAAGACATTAATTCTGATTGTTTTGCACAGGGCCAAAGACCGATATTTCGGTTTAATTGAAGTTTCTTGTCACTGAACGGACGTTTTTAAATGTTGTGTGAAGACTTTATATTTGAGTCAGATTGCGAATTTCACATTTTTGTTGCCATTTTCAATACCTCTCATTGTGGGCGAGGTTACAATTAGCGCAATGTCCATTAGCATCCGTAAATAACATTGTCCATTATTTTAAATGTTGCTGGGAGGTTACAACACACACACAAAAAAAAAAAAAAAAAAACAAAAAAAAGAACAAAAAATTGCATTTATATCCGCTCCTCAATTGTAGATACCCCTTACACAGCTGTGTGCAATGAATGAGTGCTGGCTGGTAATTAATTGCACTCCTTGGAGGGAAATGCCATAGGAAGTAGTCTTTAAAAAGTGAATGTTTTTCGTTAAGAGACAAAAGTTACTTTAGAAAAAAAGTAATAGTGGGGCTTTTGTTGTTGAACAAAATAAGTACAATGAACATACGTTATCAGATTTGCGCAATGCAGCGTCACACCACCTTTTGATTATAACACAATAGACTATACATCGTCCCGAACCGTGACCAGAGTCGCGAGACGAGCAGAGCACGCCGCCGACGCCCGCTCAGTACAACCGTCCACCCGCTACTACTGTCGACCGACTACTACCTCTCCCGACTCGCGCTACAATATATATATATAACAACTGTTCCTGGCGACCCGGTGCGTGCCACTACTGTCGTCTGGCGCGGTCCAAGCGCCGACTAGCAGCGATAAAGAACTCTCTGGTCAGACAGAGATGCTGTCATGCCTCGCCATCGCTCTGGTAATGAATACATACGTGTTGCAGCGTGCGTACCACCGGAACACGCAGTGGCGGAGCCAAAGACTGTGTTGTCGAGGTCGAGTGCGAGCGGGAAGAGAGGCAGCGTCGGCACGGAGATGCAAGCGAGCGCGAGACGCACGGGGGCTGCGGCGTGGCGCGTTTGCGGTCGGCGCCTTTGGTGGCAACGGCCGGGACAAGCAGCGGTGTATGGTGTGGTGCGGGGCGGACAGGGGCGGAGGCGGCGCGACGACGGCATGGGGGCGAAAACGGGACGGGGGACGGCGGATGTTGAGAGGCGTCACGCGCGGACAGGACACAGACACAGAGACACACAGATTGGAAAGGGAGGGTGCGCGGTAGTAGTTGGGAATGTGCGTACCGTGCGGGATGGGAGTGGGCGAGGAACACGGTCGTGGCCCCTGTTTTGGGTGCGTGTGATGACGTCGGTGTGTTGTGGGAAGGGAAGGTGCTGTGGCGGCGGCGCGTAATGGGCGTAGGCCGAAAAGAGAAAGGAACGTGGGCAGTGTGTTGGCAAGCGTCGGTTCGACTGCGACGTTGATGGGCAGGGCAGGGCAGGGCAGGGCAGGGCAAGGTTAATGGTGGTAGGAGTAGGCGTGTGGGCGCAAAAAATCTGCCGCTGCAGGCGGTGCCGTAACCGCCATGGCGGGAAGGAGAGAGGGCCAAAGAAAGAAAGAAGAAAACAAAAAAAAAAAAAAAAAAAGGAGGGGGGGGCGAAAGTGGAGAGGCGGTGGTGTGAGAAGGGCGGGGGCGGAAGGAAGGCAGGAAGGACAAGAGGCGAGGCGACGGCTTGCTTTGTGTATCGGTCGGTCTCTGGCTATGCTTCGTTTTCTGCAGCAGGGTCGGTGCGCGGCGTGGCTCGCGGCAGTGGGAACGCCTGGTGGCTGGACGGCCAGCAATGCGGTTGGATGGGCGGCCACAGCACCGCACCTGTGCCCGAGGAGGAGACGCTGGCGGCGGGCCCTGAGGTGAGGCCGGCTCGGCTGGGGCTGTGGATGTGTAGGTGTGCGCCGCTGCTGCAACAACGAGTAAAACGCGAGAAGAAGGGATGGCGGTAGAGAGAGAGAGAAAAAAAAAAAAGGTCGTGTTGTGTTGATGCGCAGGCAGACGCGTACAGAGGGACGAGCCCGGTCTGCAGCAGGGTGTGGCCGTGCCGAGTGCAGAGCAGCGGCGGCTCGGTTCGGTTCGGCCCGGCCCGGCGGGCCGCGCTGTTGTCGCGGACGTGAGCGCCCCCTGGCGGGTGGCCGGAGGCGGCGCGGCGTGTTGGACGTGTGGCTGGTGGCAGTGCACAATTTGCGAGTGGCTGGCGGTGTGGTGTGGCGGTTGGCGCGTCGGGCGGCGGAGAGGTATGTGTTGCGGGCGCCCTTTGCTGCGCTGCGTCGTTGCGTGTGTCGTTGCGTGTGCCGTACAGGGCGGGCGCTTGTCGACTGTGTGGCGAATTGGCGTGAAACGGCTGCCGAGAGGTGTGTGGTAGCGAGCCGGTCGGTGGTGTCAGTGCGAAGGGGAATGTGCGTGCGTGTTTGGCGGTTTCGGTGTGCTTTTTGCGGCGTGAGAGTGGGAATTAGTGGGGCCGGCTGTTGTGTTGGTTCCTTGTGTCTTGTGTCGCGTAGCTTGATGGCAACGTGGAAGGACGCCGGTTTCGTTTTCGTTTCGAGCCTTGCGTGGCGTGTGGTTGTCGACGTTGACTGGTTGGCGTGTGCCGATGCACGTGCATGTGTGGGTCGCGAGTGCGTTTTTGGCTGGCTGTGTGTGTGTGTGTGTGTGTGTGTTTTGGGGGGGGAAGGGGGAGGCGGTGGTGAAAGTGCAGTCGTCGGGTGGGGCTGGGGCTGTGCGTCGTGGCGGAAAGGTGGTAGGTTGCGGGAAGCGAGCCCGTCGTTGACGGTGTCGCGTGAGTTGTGAATCGAGTGGGGCGCGGGGCGCGGGACAGGAGCAGCGTGCCGCTGCGTCGTGGTCGTCAGCAGAGGCTGTGCGTGTGCTTGTCCTTTTTGTGGGCGGTTCGTGCGAGGCGTTTTTGTTTTGTGTTGCCCTAGTTGTTAGTTTATTTTGTTTGTGTTTGTTATTTTGAGACGACGACTGGTTGGTGGCGTGCGCGCGAAGTGGCGGTGTGCGCTTCCCGTGTCGTTTGTGTTGTTTTGTTTTTTTGTTTTTGTGTGTTTTTTTTTTGCACTGGGCCCCGGTGGGTGGGTGCGTGTGTGTCGATTGCCGGCTGGCGAAAGGTGCGCCATCGGCGGGGTGGGTCGCCGGCACAAGTAGAGGCGGCGGCGTTGTTGCTGTTGTTGTTGTGTGGTGTTTGTTTTGTTCGGCTGTGTCGGCGAGCTGTGTTGCGGTGCGTGTGAATGGTGGTGCAAAAGTGCTGGCGTTGGGGCTGCGACTGCGACGGCGGCGAGCCGCGGGCGCGCCATTGATAGTGATGTTGTGAACAGCGGCTGTGTACGGTAGTGGTGTTGTTGTAGCACGACGTGCATCCGGGCCGGCGCGGAAAGCGCAGTTGCGGGCGGTTGCCCTTCGGTGCCAGCCATGTCGCGTGAGCGGCGGGTTGCTCTGGTGTCGACACGTGGTGCTCTGGGTTGTTGTGTGGTGCCCTTTGGCCGGTGGGGGTGGTTCGCGTGTGTCTGGTTCGCGCTCGGTGTCTGGTCGTGGTCGTGCTGCTCCCCCGTCTGTCGGCGGTTTCCGACGTCGTCTGTACGTTTTTGTTCGTTTGCGGCGTGCCTGCCGACGTCGTCCCGTCGCGACCTTTCAACCGAAAGTGTGGCGCCCGAAGGTGAACGAACGTAACCCTGACCTCGGCGCTTTACGCTGAGCCGAGCGAACCGAACCGAACCGAACCTAACCTGTGGTGTGGCGAGGTGAGCTCAGCCTGTGAGCCCCTAACGTCTACGTAAGGTAAGCTGTCCGGCTCACGCCTCACGTTTGAACGCTTTTTTAACCTACGTTTGACGCTTCTTAACCTAGCACTGACCCCTTAACCTAACCTAACGTGTAACCTAACCTAACCTAACCTAACCTCTGACGCCTGACGTGTTTGAATGCTTAACCTAAGTTTGACGCTTAACCTAACCCAAGTCCCCTTAACCTAACCCACGTCCACCTAACCTAACCTAACGTAGACGTGTAAACGTAATGTGTAACGCGTAACGTGTAAGGTCGGCTGTCGTGTGTGCTTGACGGCAGATTGGGTTGGTCTGTAGATTCGGATTGCGGTTTGCCTCGGTCGAGGGGTTGTGGGTCGGAAGCGGCGAGGGGCGGCGGCGCCTGTTGCGCAGGCGGCGTCCGTTTGCGGCGGGCAATTGTTGAGAAACGGCTGTGAATGTTGGCGGGCGAGAGGAGGAGGACGGCGCGCGATGTGGCCCGACGGCTGCGGGCCGATCGGGAAACGGCGGGAGGGCGACGGAAGGCGATGGGGCGGCGGAGGCGCGTTTGCACGGCCGTCATCGCCGCACGCCTCGGCTTGTGTGGCTGTGGCGCCGGCCGCGCTGGCCGGGCTGCCGCGGCGACGGTGTGGGAGTTTTGCCGAAGGTTTGGCCATTGTGGCGGGTCGTCGGCTGGGGCTGTGGGGGCGGCATTTGGGCGGGGGCGGCGATTCTCGGCGGGCCGACCCAGGCTGTAGCGCGCGGTAGCTGCAGTTTGGCCGTGGTTTGCGGCGCTGCCGTGGCGACTGGTTGGCGACTGTGGTGTGGCTGTGTGTAGCCCCATCCTCGGTGGTTTGAAAGGCGCGGGCGGTTGTGGCGCAGGTTTGGGGCTGCTCCGCACAGGCTGTCGGACGTTGGGCGGTAGCAAGCGCGGGAGGCGCGGCGCGGCGGCGCGCAGAGTGGCGGCCGCTCTCTCGGCCGTCCGCGCCCGCCCGCGACACTGGCTGGGCCTTGTGATTCTCTGCTCTGCTGCTGTGCTGTGCTTGCGTGCCTGCCGTCCCGCTCGCTCTCGCTGTGTGTTACGCGCGTCGTCGAAATGGCAGATCAGGCGGCTACGAACGAGACTGCTGCGGCACCCGCCGCCACCGGCACTACGAAGAAGGCCAAGTCTGCGTCGTCTGCGAAGAAGCCGCGCGCCAAGCCTGCGCACCCGCGCACCTCTGAGATGGTGACGGCCGCCATCAAGAGTCTGAAGGAGCGCGGCGGGTCGTCGCTGCAGGCGATCAAGAAGTACATAGCCGCGCACTACAAGCTGGACGCGGAGAAGCTGGCGCCGTTTATCAAGAAGTACCTCAAGTCGGCCGTCGTGGCGGGCGAGCTGGTGCAGACGAAGGGGAAGGGCGCGTCCGGCTCGTTCAAGCTTGCCGGCGCCGGCGGCGGGGGGGCGGCCGAGGGCGGCAAGGCTCGTGCTGGCGGTGCCAAGAAGAAGCGCGCCGCTCCGGCCAGCAAGGAGAAGAAGGGCGCCCGTGCGGCCGGCGCAAAGAAGGCTGGTGGCGTGAAGGCGGCGACCGGTCGGAAGGCGGGCGCCGCCAAGAAGGCGTCTGCGGCGTCGGCCGCTCCCGCGGGTGCGAAGAAGGCGGCTGCGGCCAAGCCGGCCAAGGCCAAGTCGCCGTCGAAGGCGAAGAAGGCCGCCAAGGTTCCGACGAAGAAGCCGAAGGCGCCGCGCCCGAAGAAGGCGACGACGCCGTCTAAGGCGAAGGCTTCGCCCAAGAAGAAGAAGTAGAGTAGAGTAGAGGAGAAAGAGATGGGAAAGGAAGGGTTTGGCGCTTGACTCCGTCGTCCCCACCCCCCGTCGTCGTCTAGTGGCGCGCAAGAGACGCGCGGCCCAAAACGGCCCTTCTCAGGGCCATCAAAGCACGTCGGGGAAGGTTTTGATTGTCGTGTTGCGTTTGGTGTGGGTGTCTGTCTGTATGCCCGTGGGGATGCTGTTTGCGTGCCGTGGTGGTTGGATTGCGGGGGTCGGTGGCGGGTGTGGGCGGCGGTAGCGGTAAGCGGTGTTGTTGTTGTCGTGGTTGATTGTCGCCGTGTTTGTGGCGGCGGCCGACGGTTGGTTTTCTGTCACGTTGTTTTGTTTGAATACGTTGGATGGCTTGCCTGCGTTCGTTCTTCTCGGATGTCTGTCTTGTCGAGTCGTGTCTGGTCTTTGTTTTGTTCCTTTGTGTGTGTTATGTTTTGCAACGGGGGGCACGTTGAGATGTGGAAGGAGTCGGCGGGGATTTCGGCGGCGTGTAGAGCGAGCGAGCGCGCCTGCCTGGCCGTTGGCCGTCGGAGTGGAGTGCGGGTTTTTTTTTTGTTTTCGAAACGAAAGCGGCGGGCGGCCGGCCAGCCAGCCAGCCGTGCGGTGTGACGTCGGCCGTTGGGTATTGTGCGCTTGGAGCGCCGGGGAGGGATGATGTGTGATTGTTGCGCGCTGCTAGCAGGCAGGCAGAGTGAGCGGGTGTGGCGGACGGACGGGAAGTGGTGGTTTTTGTTTTTGGGTTGCGGGGCGAGAGGCAGGCGACCGACAAAGTTTGCTCGCGACGGAGAGATGTTAGTGGCCCTGAAAAGGGCCGTTTTTGTTTGTGCGGTGCGGTGCCGCGGCGCGGTTTAGGCGCGCTCGCCGCGGATGCGGCGCGCGAGCTGGATGTCCTTGGGCATGATGGTGACGCGCTTGGCGTGGATTGCGCACAGGTTGGTGTCTTCGAAGAGGCCGACGAGGTAGGCCTCGCTGGCCTCCTGCAGGGCCATGACTGCGGAGCTCTGGAAGCGCAGGTCGGTCTTGAAGTCCTGGGCGATCTCGCGCACTAGGCGCTGGAATGGCAGCTTGCGGATGAGCAGCTCTGTGCTCTTCTGGTAGCGCCTGATTTCTCGCAGGGCGACGGTGCCCGGCCTGTAGCGGTGGGGCTTCTTGACGCCTCCGGTGGCGGGCGCGCTCTTCCTCGCCGCCTTGGTGGCGAGCTGTTTGCGCGGCGCCTTTCCGCCGGTGGACTTGCGGGCCGTTTGCTTTGTGCGGGCCATGGCGGTAGCGGTAGCGGTAGCGGAGCGGCGTGCGTGGAGGTTAGGTGCGGCGCGGCGTCCGGTGCTGCCTTGACAACGGGCCCGCGCGCCTCCGTGCTGCGCTTATATGCCCTCGGTTGCGCGTGGTGGGGGGAGGGCGGGCCAGAGTCTATATAGGGGGGCGGCGGGCGCGCTGGGCGCAGACCGTAGCCGACTCGCCAGCCGCTGCAGCTGCTGTTTGTGCACGTTTTGCTTTGCCCGAGGAAGGAAGGATGACAGGCCGCGGCAAGGGAGGAAAGGGGCTCGGCAAGGGTGGCGCCAAGCGGCACCGCAAGGTGTTGCGCGACAACATCCAGGGCATCACGAAGCCCGCCATCCGCCGCCTGGCTCGCAGGGGCGGCGTGAAGCGCATCTCTGGTCTGATCTACGAGGAGACCCGCGGGGTGCTGAAGGTGTTCCTGGAGAACGTGATCCGCGACGCGGTGACGTACACTGAGCACGCCAAGCGCAAGACTGTGACGGCCATGGACGTGGTGTACGCCCTGAAGAGGCAGGGGCGCACCCTGTACGGTTTCGGCGGTTAGGCTGCGTCGCAGCGGGCGCTGGCCTTCCCGCGGCCGTGCTTGTGGGTGGGAGAGACTAGAAAACGGCCCTTTTCAGGGCCACCACACTGTTCGGAAGTTGAAAAGTGCGAAAGAGTCTGTGTTGTTGCTGCGTGTGTTTGTTTGTTTCTTTCTTTCTTTCCGTTTGAGCGACGTGATGTGACTGGGAGGGGAGAAGGAAAGGAAACGTGTCATGTGGCTGGCTGTGTGTGGAGCTGCTTCGTTTGTGTGTCTTTGTATCGATCGCGACGGAGATGGCGGGCTGTGTGTTGTTGTGCGAGAGGCGGTGATTATTTGCTTGCGTGGTTTGGCTCTGTGTGTTTGTTTGCGGCGGCGTTGGGGTTTCCGAGGCAAGGCGTGTGGGCATAGGCGGCCGGATCAGCTGTTTCGTTCGTGTCGACGGCCGTTGCGCGCGGGAGTGGAGGGCGGTGTGTCGACACGCCTCCCTTTAACAATGGTCATTATTGCTGCCGTTGTCGGTTTGGAAGGCGACTGCGACCGTGCAAAATGTGTGTGTGTGTGTTGGGCCACACGGGCTGTGTGGACGACAAGATGGCGGACGTGCGCCGGCGGCGGCTGTGCTGTGACAGTGCAAAGTTGAAACAAAACAAGGTGCGGCGAGGACGACTGAAATTTTGCTTTGGACGTAGGTTTGTGTGGTGGCCCTGAAAAGGGCCGATTGTTGTGGGCCGAGCCGGCAAAGCGCGTTGCGTGCAGGGGAGCACGCGGCGCTGCGATTGCCTGGCCTCCTTTAGGCCTTCTTCTCGGTCTTCTTTGGCAGCAGGACGGCCTGGATGTTGGGCAGGACACCACCCTGTGCGATGGTGACGCCCGACAGGAGCTTGTTGAGCTCCTCGTCGTTGCGGATGGCAAGCTGCAGGTGGCGCGGGATGATGCGCGTCTTCTTGTTGTCGCGGGCCGCGTTTCCGGCCAGCTCGAGCACCTCAGCCGCGAGGTACTCCATGACGGCGGCGAGGTAGACGGGCGCCCCGGCGCCGACGCGCTCTGCGTAGTTTCCCTTGCGCAGGAGGCGGTGGATTCTGCCGACCGGGAACTGGAGCCCGGCCCTGCTTGAGCGGGACTTTGACTTGCCCTTGACTTTGCCTCCCTTTCCGCGTCCGGACATGGCGATGGGCTAGCGACGGTGCACACGAAACGGAAACGAAAACGACCGGTGCGAGCGGCAGCGAGTCGAGCAGCGGAGTGCGTGCCGGCGCAGCGCGCGCGCGCTCCTCTCTAATTTCTTCCTCTTATTGGAAGGTGTTGCTGGGAAGGTTATTGTCCCTTGGGGACATTTCCTTCACTGTGGCTGTGTGTTTTGGATGTACTGTTCTTTTGTTTTTATCTGTTGTGGTGAGAGGTGTGTGGTTCTGTTGTTTTACTCGTAAGAGGTGTGTGGTTCTGTTGTTTTACTCAGGAGAGTATTGATTTGGGTCGCTTGTATTTATCATTTGTTTGGTCGTATTGGCCAAGTGTGTTGATGAGTTCATTATGTGCGGTACCGGCTGTGGCATAGAACTGTTCTGCCAGGTTTCGGAACCGTGTTTGTAGTGTATCGATATCCGCCGCAGCATGTACATCTGCTGTGGGGAATCGTGGAGGTAAGTGTAAGGCTCTCCGGAGAGCTCTGTTTTGAATTTTTTGTAGGCGGCCTATTGTCGATCTGGCTGCATAGCCCCATACGGGGCATGCGTATTCCAGTATCGGCCTAATAAGGCTTCTATAGACCGCTACTCCGGTGCTGGGGTCTAGTGAACTGCGTTCATTCAATATAGGGTAGAGGACTTGCATCCTTCCAAGGGCTTTCTTGCGGAGTTCCTCGATGTGGCACTTCCAAGTTAGTCGCTTGTCCAGTGTCACACCGAGGTATCTCGCCGTGTTTCTCCAGGGGAGATTTTGCCCTTGTAGCTGCAGCAGTTGGATGGGTCTTCTTAGGGGGCGGCGTTTCCCGATGCGTCTTGTTATCATAAGTGCCTGGGTCTTTTCAGTATTCAATGAGATGCGCCATTTCTTGGCCCATGAGTCAGTCCTGTTTAGTGCCGTTTGTAGTCTTCTCGTTACCAGGTTCCTGTTCGTGGAGCAGGAGAAGAAGGCGGTGTCGTCTGCATATTGTGCTGTTTGGACGTGCTGCGTTACAGGGATGTCGGCTGTGTAAAGGTTGTACAGGGTAGGACCCAGTACGGACCCTTGGGGCACTCCAGCGCGTATTCTTCTCCTGCTCGACTGTGATCGATCGATCTTAACGGAGAATGTCCTACTGGTTAGATAGCTCTGTATAAGTTTTACTATCGTCCCTGGGAAGCCTTGGGTGTACATTTTGTGCAAGATTCCGGTGTGCCAGACTGAATCAAAAGCCTTGGCGACGTCTAATAAGACGATCCCGCAGTAGCCCTTTCGGTTGAAGCTTTCTGTAGCTGCTTCAACTACCCTCATTATTTGTTGGGGGGCGGAGTGTTGTTGCTGGAAACCGAATTGAAATTTTGGCATAATTTGCTCTCTTCTGATGTGATCTTGAATCGGAGTTAAGAGGAGGCGCTCGTACAGTTTGCTGAGGGTGGGCAGGAGACTAATTGGTCTGTAGTGCTGCGGGAACACCGGGTCTTTCCCTGGTTTTGCGATCGCGACTACTTCTGCATGTTTCCACTGGGTCGGGAATTTTTGTGATCGCGTAATTTCATTGAAGATATCAGCTAAGTGGGTTATTGCCAGTGGCGGGATATGTTTTAGGAGTTCGTTGGTGAGCTGGTCGTGGCCTGGTGCCTTTTTTATTGGCAGTGACTTGATGGCTCCTGCCACGTCTTCAGGGCTGAAGAGTGGCGTGTATTCATCTTCGTCTTCTGCTGCTAAAAAGGTGGCCAGTTGTCTGCGAACTGTTTCGACGTGTTCCCTGTCCTGTGCCTCTGCTGGCGTGAATTGCTTCTCGAACACGTCGGCTAGCGCGTTTGCTTTGTCTACGGCGCTGAACTGCAGTCCACGTTCGCCGTGCAGAGGCGGCATTCTAGCGCGTCTTTTCGTGAACTGTTTTGTGGCTTGCCATAGACTGTGGTCTTCTAAGTTGAGAGTTGATAGTCTTTCGGACCATTGCTGGTTGCGGTGCTCAGTGAGCGCAACTTTCAACTCTCTTTGTAGTCTGTTGAGCAGCCTCCTTGTGTTTCTGTTGCCTGTGAGTTTCCACTCTTTGGCGATCCTGTTTTTGTGTCTTATTTGTGCAAGCAGGTGCTGGGGAAGTTGCCTGGGGCGGGGGGGACCCGCTGGCACAGGCGTGGCTTCCTCAGCTGCTTGCAGGATCGCTTTCGTGAGGTCTTCCAGCGTTTGCTCGACAGTGTCTGCAGTTGGAGGCGGGGCTTGGGTCAGTTCTGTAGCTATATTGGCGCGGAACTGTTCCCAATTTGTGTGTTTGTGTGAGGTTCTTAGCTGTGGGATAGAGAGCCATTCTCCCATATCGACCTCGAGAATGACAGGGTTGTGGTCCGACGACATTCTATTCATTGAACTTGCGGACACAAAGCCCATGATGTGTTTTGTGAGCGCAATGTCGAGGACGTCTGCCCTGTTCCCGTTTTTCGGGAAGTGGGTGGGTTCCTCTGGGCCCCACACTTGGAACTGATGCGTGCGCGCGAGTCGTTGCAGTTGTCGACCAGCTCTATTACTTACTCTTGAGTGCCAGTCTGCGTGTTTGGCATTGAGGTCTCCTCCTATTAGGAGCTTGCCTCTTATTTGGCTTAATGCAGCTATGTCGTCCTCTTCAAGCGTTGGGGAAGGGGGGCGGTAGGCTGCAACGACTGTGAGGGGTCCTGTTACGGTGGCTATTTGTATTGCGACCGTTTCTACCTGTTGGGTTGCTGGTGGGTACACCTGGTGGTGTTCTATGCCTCGTTTGACGTATACTGCGACCCCGCCTCCTGCAGTGGGCCGATCGCGTCTGTAACAATTGTAATTTGGTACAGATGCCCTTACCCCTGGTTTAAGGTGTGTTTCGGCTACTAGGCATACGTCAATGTTTTCCTCTTTTATGAATTCTCTAAATTCGAGGGCTTGATTGAATAGACCGTCTGCGTTGAAGACGCAGATTTTGAGACCTTGTATATTTGGTCGTCTATCCATGGTGGGGTGTGGGGTTTCCTGTGGTAGTCGCTGTAGGTTGCGACTGCTTAGCTGCCGTAGCGAGTTCGGCTGGAAGGCGCGTGATGCTGGCAAGAACGTTGACCAAGTGGGTCATCTGTTCTTGCAGCATTTTGATCGACGAGGCGAGTCCCTGTACAGTGGCGTCCTCGGTTGATTGATGCAGACTGCGGCGGCCGGTTGCGCGCGCGCCCCATTGGTCGGCGGCCGCAACAGGGCGAGCTGGTAAAGGTGCGGCGGCGGCTGGCGGCGGGTGCCACTGTGTGGGGAGACGCTGACTAGAGCGGAGCGCTTGCTACTGGTGTTGCTGCTGCCGTACGTTGGTTCGAGATGCCGCCCAAGACTAGCGGGAAGGCCGCCAAGAAGGCTGGCAAGGCGCAGAAGAACATTTCGAAGGGCGACAAGAAGAAGAAGCGCAAGAGGAAGGAGAGCTATGCCATCTACATCTACAAGGTGCTGAAGCAGGTGCACCCTGACACGGGCATCTCGTCGAAGGCGATGAGCATCATGAACAGCTTCGTGAACGACATTTTCGAGCGCATTGCGGCCGAGGCTTCTCGCCTGGCGCACTACAACAAGCGCTCGACCATCACGTCCCGCGAGATCCAGACCGCTGTGCGGCTGTTGCTGCCTGGCGAGCTGGCCAAGCACGCCGTGAGCGAGGGCACGAAGGCGGTGACCAAGTACACGAGCTCCAAGTAAGGGGGTGGCTCTGGAATGGAAGGAAGGAAGGATGGAGAAGGCTCGTCCGTTGCGAGAGCGGCAAAACGGCCCTTTTCAGGGCCACCAACTTGCCTTTTGCGGGAAGGGCGGAATTGTTGTTGTTGTTGTTTGTGTGGACGGCTGTGATGTATGTGTGCATTTTGATTGTGGGTGGGGGGGGCGCGTCAAAGCGTGTTGCGCGGGGTACGGCCACGAGGTTGGTCGCCGTGGCGTGGAATGGTGGCACGCCTCGTTGGCGTGGTTTTTGACCCATTGGTGTTGTTGGTGTGTGTGTGTGTGTTACCCGTCTGCGAGGGGGGACAGTGCGATCGGCGACTTTTGTGTCACCGTAACGACGGCCGTTTGCGGGTTTGTTTTGTTTGCACATCATACATGGCGAGGGTGAAATGTGAAATGTTTTTGTTTGGTTTTTTTTTTTTTTTTTGCCGCCCACTATTCCCTTTGCTGTACGCCGAGTTTGACAATGGTGCGACGTAACTGCAGCGTGGAGGTGTGTGAGTGACGTTGAAATGAACGTGCCATTAAGACGCATTGTTGTTGTATTGTACTGTACGTGTACGGCGACACGCACGATGATGTACCATTCGACTCTGATGTTTGATAGCCGTGTCTGACTGATTGCGTACGACGCACGCACACCGATGTCGTCATTCAAGATGCACGCGTGTCCAGTGCAGTATACAGTAAGCGCGACGACGGCGGCGGCGGTCGTTTGTTTGGCGAATGTCTGTACACGTGTTTGTCTGTGTCCATCCGGTATGTATTTGTTTGTTTTGAAAGTGTTTTGTGTGTCGGTGACGTGGTCCGATCCGTCGCCCCCTGAGTAACTGTCGATCGGCGCGATAGACCGGCGTCACGCAACTGAACCGAAGTCGTGGGCACACCCGTCATACTGTTGTACACCGTCGCGCTGAGAACGGTAACGAAAGGTTGACTTTGATCGGTCGAATGTCCGGGCAGAACGTGAGGAATGAGGCAAGAGTGCAAGGAGGGGGGGAAGGGAAAAAGGGGAGAAACGCATTCGTAGAGCAACGGAACGTTCCCGTGTCGGAGGCGTATTGGAGCCGCACTGAAATGCGTTTAACGGCGGCGCGGCTGCAAGTGTCTGCCGTGGTGAACGTTACCTTTGACGGCTGCATTGGGCTTTGCCTTTGCTTTTGCTTTCGCTTTCGCGTTCGCTTTCGCTTTCCCGGATGTACGTAACGTTTGTTGATATGGTTCTGAGGAAGAGTGTATGACAGTGCCGTGCCGTCCATGTTCGTGTGCCCTCCCATTGTGTGTATGCTATTGTCTGTGTACTTGAATGATGTATGTAGGTGTTAGTGGACATGTTTTACCAGTGGGGGGAAATGGATCGTCGATAGTTGCCGTCACTCTGTCACGGTCGAGATGACGCACCCTCCGTACAGAAAGGTGTCGAGAAAGTGAGTGTGTGTGTGTGTGTGTGTGTGTGTGTGTGTGTGTGTGTGTGTGTGTGTGCGTGCGTGCGTGCGTGCGTGCGTGCGTCCGTGAATTGGCAGTGTTTGGAGGTGGGCGTGCCCTGCATGTGGCCCGGAAGGCTGTTCGTTAGGCGGTAGTGTTGTGTGGACAGGGGAGGGGCATGCGTAACGCTGCTGGCATGGCATTTCGGGAGATGGGAGGGGGCAAACGAGGAAACGAGGAGCGGCGGCCAAAGACGGGACGGGGAGGGGCGCGGTGTGGGTGGCTTGCGCCTGTGCTCGGCGTTGTGGTTTGTGCAAAAGAGGAGGAGAAAAACAATGTGAGTTGCCAGGGAGGGGAGCGGTGTTGTGTTGTGGTTGTCGTGGTGTAGCCGCAGACGCGGCTGTCAGTGAACGTGGCGAGACGGACGGATGCGCGGAGGGGCGGGGGCGGCGCATTTCGCCGGTGCCGTGCCGTGCCATGCCTGAAAGCCGCGTGGTCGCTGTGTTGTTGGTGGCGTGGGGGCGAGGAGAGTACCGTACGGGTGTGCTTGTGCGCCGGAAATGGCACACTGCGCCCGCCCGTCTTGGAGGCTGATGGCTGTGGTGTGGAAATGGGGCGCGGTGATGTTGAAGCAGTTGAAGAACAGAAAAGAAACCAAGAAAACGGAAGGCGTGATGCGGCGGTGGTGGTGAGAGCGGGAAAAACAAAACAAAAAAAAAACAACAAAAAAAAAAAAAAAAGAAGGAAAAACAAAAAGTCTATCAATATTAAAATGTAAATGGAAATGGAAATGGACCCAGGTATAACCTCCCTGCACAAATAGCAGAGAGTCCGATGATAATAAAAATGTGCCAGAATGTTAACGTCCCTACAAAACAAACCCAACGATAATATTAATGAAAGAGTGAACCGTATGTAACATTGCAACAGACATAATGAAACCTGATAAATTGTATAAGGGCAGCAGCGTTGACCTTTGGCCCTGTATTCAGAATAAAAAGAGCCAAAGATCGTTACCCCAATGAAAAAGACACTGAAACACGTATGTAACATAGTAGCGATGGCGAGACATTGTAGCATCTGTGACCAGAGAGTTTGCGCTGGACTGCGCGAGTGTTGCGAGCGGTTCTCAGTCAGTCAGTCAGTCAGTAGTCGTTGCGAGTCCGTAGCTCTGTGTAGTTGAGGGCTGTACTCTGTCAGTAGTCGTCGCGTGCAGTACGCTAATAGTCGTCATGCAGAGCGGTCGGTCAGTAGTAGCAGCCGAGTGCGGTTGTGTGATGTAGGCGGTCGGCAACACTGGTCAAGATGGTGAATAAGGTATACTGTTAATTAATATAATCATTAGATAATGAAAAATTGTATTTATTGTAATTATTCTCCAACAAGTTCCCCAGTAATAATTTTTATTTCAAAAGCATTTTTCAAACATTTAATTGTTTATTGAACTAAAGAGTTCGTTGCACTTCACATTTCATTCCACTTCTTTGAAGAAAAATGTCACTAAAATCACAAAAAAAGAGAATATTATTATTTGCAATGCAGTTCCTCCAAGCGCTGCGCAACAACCAGAGCAGAAATGTGACATCCATTTATTCGGAGGTAAGACATTAATTCTGATTGTTTTGCACAGGGCCAAAGACCGATATTTCGGTTTAATTGAAGTTTCTTGTCACTGAACGGACGTTTTTAAATGTTGTGTGAAGACTTTATATTTGAGTCAGATTGCGAATTTCACATTTTTGTTGCCATTTTCAATACCTCTCATTGTGGGCGAGGTTACAATTAGCGCAATGTCCATTAGCATCCGTAAATAACATTGTCCATTATTTTAAATGTTGCTGGGAGGTTACAACACACACACAAAAAAAAAAAAAAAAACAAAAAAAAAAACAAAAAATTGCATTTATATCCGCTCCTCAATTGTAGATACCCCTTACACAGCTGTGTGCAATGAATGAGTGCTGGCTGGTAATTAATTGCACTCCTTGGAGGGAAATGCCATAGGAAGTAGTCTTTAAAAAGTGAATGTTTTTCGTTAAGAGACAAAAGTTACTTTAGAAAAAAAGTAATAGTGGGGCTTTTGTTGTTGAACAAAATAAGTACAATGAACATACGTTATCAGATTTGCGCAATGCAGCGTCACACCACCTTTTGATTATAACACAATAGACTATACATCGTCCCGAACCGTGACCAGAGTCGCGAGACGAGCAGAGCACGCCGCCGACGCCCGCTCAGTACAACCGTCCACCCGCTACTACTGTCGACCGACTACTACCTCTCCCGACTCGCGCTACAATATATATATATAACAACTGTTCCTGGCGACCCGGTGCGTGCCACTACTGTCGTCTGGCGCGGTCCAAGCGCCGACTAGCAGCGATAAAGAACTCTCTGGTCAGACAGAGATGCTGTCATGCCTCGCCATCGCTCTGGTAATGAATACATACGTGTTGCAGCGTGCGTACCACCGGAACACGCAGTGGCGGAGCCAAAGACTGTGTTGTCGAGGTCGAGTGCGAGCGGGAAGAGAGGCAGCGTCGGCACGGAGATGCAAGCGAGCGCGAGACGCACGGGGGCTGCGGCGTGGCGCGTTTGCGGTCGGCGCCTTTGGTGGCAACGGCCGGGACAAGCAGCGGTGTATGGTGTGGTGCGGGGCGGACAGGGGCGGAGGCGGCGCGACGACGGCATGGGGGCGAAAACGGGACGGGGGACGGCGGATGTTGAGAGGCGTCACGCGCGGACAGGACACAGACACAGAGACACACAGATTGGAAAGGGAGGGTGCGCGGTAGTAGTTGGGAATGTGCGTACCGTGCGGGATGGGAGTGGGCGAGGAACACGGTCGTGGCCCCTGTTTTGGGTGCGTGTGATGACGTCGGTGTGTTGTGGGAAGGGAAGGTGCTGTGGCGGCGGCGCGTAATGGGCGTAGGCCGAAAAGAGAAAGGAACGTGGGCAGTGTGTTGGCAAGCGTCGGTTCGACTGCGACGTTGATGGGCAGGGCAGGGCAGGGCAGGGCAGGGCAGGGCAGGGCAGGGCAGGGCAAGGTTAATGGTGGTAGGAGTAGGCGTGTGGGCGCAAAAAATCTGCCGCTGCAGGCGGTGCCGTAACCGCCATGGCGGGAAGGAGAGAGGGCCAAAGAAAGAAAGAAGAAAACAAAAAAAAAAAAAAAAAAAGGAGGGGGGGGCGAAAGTGGAGAGGCGGTGGTGTGAGAAGGGCGGGGGCGGAAGGAAGGCAGGAAGGACAAGAGGCGAGGCGACGGCTTGCTTTGTGTATCGGTCGGTCTCTGGCTATGCTTCGTTTTCTGCAGCAGGGTCGGTGCGCGGCGTGGCTCGCGGCAGTGGGAACGCCTGGTGGCTGGACGGCCAGCAATGCGGTTGGATGGGCGGCCACAGCACCGCACCTGTGCCCGAGGAGGAGACGCTGGCGGCGGGCCCTGAGGTGAGGCCGGCTCGGCTGGGGCTGTGGATGTGTAGGTGTGCGCCGCTGCTGCAACAACGAGTAAAACGCGAGAAGAAGGGATGGCGGTAGAGAGAGAGAGAAAAAAAAAAAAGGTCGTGTTGTGTTGATGCGCAGGCAGACGCGTACAGAGGGACGAGCCCGGTCTGCAGCAGGGTGTGGCCGTGCCGAGTGCAGAGCAGCGGCGGCTCGGTTCGGTTCGGCCCGGCCCGGCGGGCCGCGCTGTTGTCGCGGACGTGAGCGCCCCCTGGCGGGTGGCCGGAGGCGGCGCGGCGTGTTGGACGTGTGGCTGGTGGCAGTGCACAATTTGCGAGTGGCTGGCGGTGTGGTGTGGCGGTTGGCGCGTCGGGCGGCGGAGAGGTATGTGTTGCGGGCGCCCTTTGCTGCGCTGCGTCGTTGCGTGTGCCGTACAGGGCGGGCGCTTGTCGACTGTGTGGCGAATTGGCGTGAAACGGCTGCCGAGAGGTGTGTGGTAGCGAGCCGGTCGGTGGTGTCAGTGCGAAGGGGAATGTGCGTGCGTGTTTGGCGGTTTCGGTGTGCTTTTTGCGGCGTGAGAGTGGGAATTAGTGGGGCCGGCTGTTGTGTTGGTTCCTTGTGTCTTGTGTCGCGTAGCTTGATGGCAACGTGGAAGGACGCCGGTTTCGTTTTCGTTTCGAGCCTTGCGTGGCGTGTGGTTGTCGACGTTGACTGGTTGGCGTGTGCCGATGCACGTGCATGTGTGGGTCGCGAGTGCGTTTTTGGCTGGCTGTGTGTGTGTGTGTGTGTGTGTGTTTTGGGGGGGAAGGGGGAGGCGGTGGTGAAAGTGCAGTCGTCGGGTGGGGCTGGGGCTGTGCGTCGTGGCGGAAAGGTGGTAGGTTGCGGGAAGCGAGCCCGTCGTTGACGGTGTCGCGTGAGTTGTGAATCGAGTGGGGCGCGGGGCGCGGGACAGGAGCAGCGTGCCGCTGCGTCGTGGTCGTCAGCAGAGGCTGTGCGTGTGCTTGTCCTTTTTGTGGGCGGTTCGTGCGAGGCGTTTTTGTTTTGTGTTGCCCTAGTTGTTAGTTTATTTTGTTTGTGTTTGTTATTTTGAGACGACGACTGGTTGGTGGCGTGCGCGCGAAGTGGCGGTGTGCGCTTCCCGTGTCGTTTGTGTTGTTTTGTTTTTTTGTTTTTGTGTGTTTTTTTTTTTGCACTGGGCCCCGGTGGGTGGGTGCGTGTGTGTCGATTGCCGGCTGGCGAAAGGTGCGCCATCGGCGGGGTGGGTCGCCGGCACAAGTAGAGGCGGCGGCGTTGTTGCTGTTGTTGTTGTGTGGTGTTTGTTTTGTTCGGCTGTGTCGGCGAGCTGTGTTGCGGTGCGTGTGAATGGTGGTGCAAAAGTGCTGGCGTTGGGGCTGCGACTGCGACGGCGGCGAGCCGCGGGCGCGCCATTGATAGTGATGTTGTGAACAGCGGCTGTGTACGGTAGTGGTGTTGTTGTAGCACGACGTGCATCCGGGCCGGCGCGGAAAGCGCAGTTGCGGGCGGTTGCCCTTCGGTGCCAGCCATGTCGCGTGAGCGGCGGGTTGCTCTGGTGTCGACACGTGGTGCTCTGGGTTGTTGTGTGGTGCCCTTTGGCCGGTGGGGGTGGTTCGCGTGTGTCTGGTTCGCGCTCGGTGTCTGGTCGTGGTCGTGCTGCTCCCCCGTCTGTCGGCGGTTTCCGACGTCGTCTGTACGTTTTTGTTCGTTTGCGGCGTGCCTGCCGACGTCGTCCCGTCGCGACCTTTCAACCGAAAGTGTGGCGCCCGAAGGTGAACGAACGTAACCCTGACCTCGGCGCTTTACGCTGAGCCGAGCGAACCGAACCGAACCGAACCTAACCTGTGGTGTGGCGAGGTGAGCTCAGCCTGTGAGCCCCTAACGTCTACGTAAGGTAAGCTGTCCGGCTCACGCCTCACGTTTGAACGCTTTTTTAACCTACGTTTGACGCTTCTTAACCTAGCACTGACCCCTTAACCTAACCTAACGTGTAACCTAACCTAACCTAACCTAACCTCTGACGCCTGACGTGTTTGAATGCTTAACCTAAGTTTGACGCTTAACCTAACCCAAGTCCCCTTAACCTAACCCACGTCCACCTAACCTAACCTAACGTAGACGTGTAAACGTAATGTGTAACGCGTAACGTGTAAGGTCGGCTGTCGTGTGTGCTTGACGGCAGATTGGGTTGGTCTGTAGATTCGGATTGCGGTTTGCCTCGGTCGAGGGGTTGTGGGTCGGAAGCGGCGAGGGGCGGCGGCGCCTGTTGCGCAGGCGGCGTCCGTTTGCGGCGGGCAATTGTTGAGAAACGGCTGTGAATGTTGGCGGGCGAGAGGAGGAGGACGGCGCGCGATGTGGCCCGACGGCTGCGGGCCGATCGGGAAACGGCGGGAGGGCGACGGAAGGCGATGGGGCGGCGGAGGCGCGTTTGCACGGCCGTCATCGCCGCACGCCTCGGCTTGTGTGGCTGTGGCGCCGGCCGCGCTGGCCGGGCTGCCGCGGCGACGGTGTGGGAGTTTTGCCGAAGGTTTGGCCATTGTGGCGGGTCGTCGGCTGGGGCTGTGGGGGCGGCATTTGGGCGGGGGCGGCGATTCTCGGCGGGCCGACCCAGGCTGTAGCGCGCGGTAGCTGCAGTTTGGCCGTGGTTTGCGGCGCTGCCGTGGCGACTGGTTGGCGACTGTGGTGTGGCTGTGTGTAGCCCCATCCTCGGTGGTTTGAAAGGCGCGGGCGGTTGTGGCGCAGGTTTGGGGCTGCTCCGCACAGGCTGTCGGACGTTGGGCGGTAGCAAGCGCGGGAGGCGCGGCGCGGCGGCGCGCAGAGTGGCGGCCGCTCTCTCGGCCGTCCGCGCCCGCCCGCGACACTGGCTGGGCCTTGTGATTCTCTGCTGTGTACTTTGCCAGGTTCATTGCTTTTGTGATCTCCTCTGTGATTCTTAGCAGCTGGAGCTCCGCTGATAACGTTTGTTGGTAAGCGAACTGTTCTCTCCTGATGACGTTCCCATCCAGGAGGGGTTGTCTTATTCGCGGGAGCAGCACACGTTCTAGAAGCTTCGACATGGTGCAGAGTAGGCTAATCGGGCGGTGGTTCTCGGGCTTCTTTAGATCTTTCTCTGCCTTGGGGATCGGTACTATCTTGCTGATTTTCCACGCATCTGGAAAGTAGTTTAGCATCATGCACGCATTTATGATGCGTGTTAGTAGCACCAGCGGTTTTCGTGGGATTTGTTTCAGCTGTTCGTTTGTGATGTTGTCTGGTCCAGGTGCTGAGCGTGTTCCTAGTCTTGCTATTATTCTCCGGACCTCTGTTGGTGTCGTCAGTTCTGGCCTATCATCTGCTGGTATGTTTTTGATTGCGTCAGCCTCCTGGTTGATGTGTCTGGCGAATTCTATCTCTTCTAGTGTTGGGTTACCCTCCTCTTCTATCTTGTTCTGCTCCTCATAGGTCTGGGCGAAGAGCTCTGCTTGTCGTAGTGCGTCAAATACTACGGTGTTTCCGTCCATTAGTGCTGACTTTCTTGGTTTAGGGTTCTTTAGGCTTTTGATCAGCTTCCAGTCCTCTCTTCCTCTGAGTGTTAGCTCACTCATGCGGTCCTCCCACTTTTCCGCCTTCCATTCTAGCACTCTTTTGTGTATTTCACGCGTGAGTCTATTCACCTCTCTTCTGTCTTCTGGGTTTCTGTCTCGAATCCATCGCTTACAGAGGAGATCACAAAAGCAATGAACCTGGCAAAGTACACAGCAGCACTAATGCTGGACGTCGAAAAAGCATACGACAAGGTGTGGAGGAACAATCTGCTGGTGAAGCTAAAAGAAGATACCGACATACCCAGGTGCTACTTACGCATGATCAACAGCTTCATGACAAACAGACGATTTTTTGTAAAAATAAACGGGCAAAGATCTGAAACCAAGACCTTGGAGGAAGGGATTCCTCAGGGATCGGTACTGTCTCCCACCCTCTTCACAGTGTACGTGAATGACATTCCAAAAACAGAGGATACAGTACTGGCCCAATTCGCCGATGACACGGCAATACTGACAAGCCACAGAAGACTAGACACCACAATGAGACGACTACAAGAACAAACTAACCTAACTGAAAAGTGGGCAAAGCTAAATAAAATAAAAATTAACGCAGAAAAGACCAAAGCCATCCTGTTCACAAGACGCAGACCGGACATACAAGACAGAATACAACTCAACGGACATAGAATCAACTGGACAAACAAAGTAAAATATCTAGGAGTCACACTTGACAAGAAAATGTTATTCACAGACCACATCAAGGAGAAGAAGATGAAAATTACAAGGGCAATCCACGCTATCTACCCACTTCTGACAAGCAAAGAAATGACAACCCGGACTAAGTTGCGGATTTACAAGGCAATAATACAGCCGGCCATCCTGTACGGGTGCTCCGCATGGGGCATCACGTGCAAGACGAACATCAAGAAACTGCAGACACTCCAGAACAGGTGCCTAAAACTCACCCTACACGCACCTCCATGGACCAGCACAGAGGCAATCCACAGGGAGCTCGAGATGCCACGAATAGCTGAACAAATCGAAGAAGCCACCAGGAAACTGGTGACAAAGATAGAGAGACTCAGACCCACGAACAACAGGCTTGAAGACATCGCCACGGTGGAACCAACCGCCTGGCACAAAGTCAAGGTACCTCTATCAATCATTAGGAACCAACAATAGTAAGCACCTACAGAGGAACCGATGAGAGTGAAGAAAGAACACAAACAAGTAGAACACAAGAAACAATACTCAAGCCCATGAACCACCATTAAATGAGGACCACAAAAGGGCGAAAGTGTCCACAGTGAGTCCCAAAGCGCTGAAAAAGGAGACCCCATTATTTGTTCTTGCTAATAAATAAATGGAGCCCCCAATTAAGAAAAACCTATCCTGCACACACGGGGGACCAAGCTCCTAAGGAGCTAGAACCCCAGCCATCGCACGAACAAAAAAAAAAAAAAAAAAAAAAAAAAAAAAAAAAAAAAAAAAAAAAAAAAAAAGTGATTCTCTGCTCTGCTGCTGTGCTGTGCTTGCGTGCCTGCCGTCCCGCTCGCTCTCGCTGTGTGTTACGCGCGTCGTCGAAATGGCAGATCAGGCGGCTACGAACGAGACTGCTGCGGCACCCGCCGCCACCGGCACTACGAAGAAGGCCAAGTCTGCGTCGTCTGCGAAGAAGCCGCGCGCCAAGCCTGCGCACCCGCGCACCTCTGAGATGGTGACGGCCGCCATCAAGAGTCTGAAGGAGCGCGGCGGGTCGTCGCTGCAGGCGATCAAGAAGTACATAGCCGCGCACTACAAGCTGGACGCGGAGAAGCTGGCGCCGTTTATCAAGAAGTACCTCAAGTCGGCCGTCGTGGCGGGCGAGCTGGTGCAGACGAAGGGGAAGGGCGCGTCCGGCTCGTTCAAGCTTGCCGGCGCCGGCGGCGGGGGGGCGGCCGAGGGCGGCAAGGCTCGTGCTGGCGGTGCCAAGAAGAAGCGCGCCGCTCCGGCCAGCAAGGAGAAGAAGGGCGCCCGTGCGGCCGGCGCAAAGAAGGCTGGTGGCGTGAAGGCGGCGACCGGTCGGAAGGCGGGCGCCGCCAAGAAGGCGTCTGCGGCGTCGGCCGCTCCCGCGGGTGCGAAGAAGGCGGCTGCGGCCAAGCCGGCCAAGGCCAAGTCGCCGTCGAAGGCGAAGAAGGCCGCCAAGGTTCCGACGAAGAAGCCGAAGGCGCCGCGCCCGAAGAAGGCGACGACGCCGTCTAAGGCGAAGGCTTCGCCCAAGAAGAAGAAGTAGAGTAGAGTAGAGGAGAAAGAGATGGGAAAGGAAGGGTTTGGCGCTTGACTCCGTCGTCCCCACCCCCCGTCGTCGTCTAGTGGCGCGCAAGAGACGCGCGGCCCAAAACGGCCCTTCTCAGGGCCATCAAAGCACGTCGGGGAAGGTTTTGATTGTCGTGTTGCGTTTGGTGTGGGTGTCTGTCTGTATGCCCGTGGGGATGCTGTTTGCGTGCCGTGGTGGTTGGATTGCGGGGGTCGGTGGCGGGTGTGGGCGGCGGTAGCGGTAAGCGGTGTTGTTGTTGTCGTGGTTGATTGTCGCCGTGTTTGTGGCGGCGGCCGACGGTTGGTTTTCTGTCACGTTGTTTTGTTTGAATACGTTGGATGGCTTGCCTGCGTTCGTTCTTCTCGGATGTCTGTCTTGTCGAGTCGTGTCTGGTCTTTGTTTTGTTCCTTTGTGTGTGTTATGTTTTGCAACGGGGGGCACGTTGAGATGTGGAAGGAGTCGGCGGGGATTTCGGCGGCGTGTAGAGCGAGCGAGCGCGCCTGCCTGGCCGTTGGCCGTCGGAGTGGAGTGCGGGTTTTTTTTTTGTTTTCGAAACGAAAGCGGCGGGCGGCCGGCCAGCCAGCCAGCCGTGCGGTGTGACGTCGGCCGTTGGGTATTGTGCGCTTGGAGCGCCGGGGAGGGATGATGTGTGATTGTTGCGCGCTGCTAGCAGGCAGGCAGAGTGAGCGGGTGTGGCGGACGGACGGGAAGTGGTGGTTTTTGTTTTTGGGTTGCGGGGCGAGAGGCAGGCGACCGACAAAGTTTGCTCGCGACGGAGAGATGTTAGTGGCCCTGAAAAGGGCCGTTTTTGTTTGTGCGGTGCGGTGCCGCGGCGCGGTTTAGGCGCGCTCGCCGCGGATGCGGCGCGCGAGCTGGATGTCCTTGGGCATGATGGTGACGCGCTTGGCGTGGATTGCGCACAGGTTGGTGTCTTCGAAGAGGCCGACGAGGTAGGCCTCGCTGGCCTCCTGCAGGGCCATGACTGCGGAGCTCTGGAAGCGCAGGTCGGTCTTGAAGTCCTGGGCGATCTCGCGCACTAGGCGCTGGAATGGCAGCTTGCGGATGAGCAGCTCTGTGCTCTTCTGGTAGCGCCTGATTTCTCGCAGGGCGACGGTGCCCGGCCTGTAGCGGTGGGGCTTCTTGACGCCTCCGGTGGCGGGCGCGCTCTTCCTCGCCGCCTTGGTGGCGAGCTGTTTGCGCGGCGCCTTTCCGCCGGTGGACTTGCGGGCCGTTTGCTTTGTGCGGGCCATGGCGGTAGCGGTAGCGGTAGCGGAGCGGCGTGCGTGGAGGTTAGGTGCGGCGCGGCGTCCGGTGCTGCCTTGACAACGGGCCCGCGCGCCTCCGTGCTGCGCTTATATGCCCTCGGTTGCGCGTGGTGGGGGGAGGGCGGGCCAGAGTCTATATAGGGGGGCGGCGGGCGCGCTGGGCGCAGACCGTAGCCGACTCGCCAGCCGCTGCAGCTGCTGTTTGTGCACGTTTTGCTTTGCCCGAGGAAGGAAGGATGACAGGCCGCGGCAAGGGAGGAAAGGGGCTCGGCAAGGGTGGCGCCAAGCGGCACCGCAAGGTGTTGCGCGACAACATCCAGGGCATCACGAAG
Organism: Schistocerca serialis cubense; assembly: GCF_023864345.2. NCBI lineage: Eukaryota > Metazoa > Arthropoda > Insecta > Orthoptera > Acrididae > Schistocerca > Schistocerca serialis. The sequence continues at coordinate 17,448 of NW_026048259.1, read as the reverse complement.
CCCGCCATCCGCCGCCTGGCTCGCAGGGGCGGCGTGAAGCGCATCTCTGGTCTGATCTACGAGGAGACCCGCGGGGTGCTGAAGGTGTTCCTGGAGAACGTGATCCGCGACGCGGTGACGTACACTGAGCACGCCAAGCGCAAGACTGTGACGGCCATGGACGTGGTGTACGCCCTGAAGAGGCAGGGGCGCACCCTGTACGGTTTCGGCGGTTAGGCTGCGTCGCAGCGGGCGCTGGCCTTCCCGCGGCCGTGCTTGTGGGTGGGAGAGACTAGAAAACGGCCCTTTTCAGGGCCACCACACTGTTCGGAAGTTGAAAAGTGCGAAAGAGTCTGTGTTGTTGCTGCGTGTGTTTGTTTGTTTCTTTCTTTCTTTCCGTTTGAGCGACGTGATGTGACTGGGAGGGGAGAAGGAAAGGAAACGTGTCATGTGGCTGGCTGTGTGTGGAGCTGCTTCGTTTGTGTGTCTTTGTATCGATCGCGACGGAGATGGCGGGCTGTGTGTTGTTGTGCGAGAGGCGGTGATTATTTGCTTGCGTGGTTTGGCTCTGTGTGTTTGTTTGCGGCGGCGTTGGGGTTTCCGAGGCAAGGCGTGTGGGCATAGGCGGCCGGATCAGCTGTTTCGTTCGTGTCGACGGCCGTTGCGCGCGGGAGTGGAGGGCGGTGTGTCGACACGCCTCCCTTTAACAATGGTCATTATTGCTGCCGTTGTCGGTTTGGAAGGCGACTGCGACCGTGCAAAATGTGTGTGTGTGTGTTGGGCCACACGGGCTGTGTGGACGACAAGATGGCGGACGTGCGCCGGCGGCGGCTGTGCTGTGACAGTGCAAAGTTGAAACAAAACAAGGTGCGGCGAGGACGACTGAAATTTTGCTTTGGACGTAGGTTTGTGTGGTGGCCCTGAAAAGGGCCGATTGTTGTGGGCCGAGCCGGCAAAGCGCGTTGCGTGCAGGGGAGCACGCGGCGCTGCGATTGCCTGGCCTCCTTTAGGCCTTCTTCTCGGTCTTCTTTGGCAGCAGGACGGCCTGGATGTTGGGCAGGACACCACCCTGTGCGATGGTGACGCCCGACAGGAGCTTGTTGAGCTCCTCGTCGTTGCGGATGGCAAGCTGCAGGTGGCGCGGGATGATGCGCGTCTTCTTGTTGTCGCGGGCCGCGTTTCCGGCCAGCTCGAGCACCTCAGCCGCGAGGTACTCCATGACGGCGGCGAGGTAGACGGGCGCCCCGGCGCCGACGCGCTCTGCGTAGTTTCCCTTGCGCAGGAGGCGGTGGATTCTGCCGACCGGGAACTGGAGCCCGGCCCTGCTTGAGCGGGACTTTGACTTGCCCTTGACTTTGCCTCCCTTTCCGCGTCCGGACATGGCGATGGGCTAGCGACGGTGCACACGAAACGGAAACGAAAACGACCGGTGCGAGCGGCAGCGAGTCGAGCAGCGGAGTGCGTGCCGGCGCAGCCGGGGTGGGGGTGCTTTATGGGCTCGGGTGCGGCGGCCGGTTGCGCGCGCGCCCCATTGGTCGGCGGCCGCAACAGGGCGAGCTGGTAAAGGTGCGGCGGCGGCTGGCGGCGGGTGCCAAGGCCCTCAGAGGACTGGTATCGCGGAAGGACCTGAAAATCATCAACGAGCACCCGGTCTTCACGCCCACGGACTGGGAACACATCTTCGTGGTCGCAGAAATGGTTGCGTCGCCGGGGCAAGTTCGTCCGGAAATACAACAGCTCCCAGCTTACCAGGAATTCCTGGAGATCAGCAAGCTAGGAGAGAACATGACCAAGGAGGCACTCATCCAATTCTGTCTACGAAATCCAGATTTCGTAGACAAACTAGGTTTCCAACATCCAAAGGATGCTACGCATCCGATAGGCCAGCCCGAATTAAGCTAGTACCCTCCAGTACCAACAAGTCAATATCAGCAGGAATAGCACTAGATGCTCACCCTGCCCTTCACGAGCAAGGATTGCTCGTCAGTAAAGTGAGTGAGTGAGTGAGCGGCGGGTGCCACTGTGTGGGGAGACGCTGACTAGAGCGGAGCGCTTGCTACTGGTGTTGCTGCTGCCGTACGTTGGTTCGAGATGCCGCCCAAGACTAGCGGGAAGGCCGCCAAGAAGGCTGGCAAGGCGCAGAAGAACATTTCGAAGGGCGACAAGAAGAAGAAGCGCAAGAGGAAGGAGAGCTATGCCATCTACATCTACAAGGTGCTGAAGCAGGTGCACCCTGACACGGGCATCTCGTCGAAGGCGATGAGCATCATGAACAGCTTCGTGAACGACATTTTCGAGCGCATTGCGGCCGAGGCTTCTCGCCTGGCGCACTACAACAAGCGCTCGACCATCACGTCCCGCGAGATCCAGACCGCTGTGCGGCTGTTGCTGCCTGGCGAGCTGGCCAAGCACGCCGTGAGCGAGGGCACGAAGGCGGTGACCAAGTACACGAGCTCCAAGTAAGGGGGTGGCTCTGGAATGGAAGGAAGGAAGGATGGAGAAGGCTCGTCCGTTGCGAGAGCGGCAAAACGGCCCTTTTCAGGGCCACCAACTTGCCTTTTGCGGGAAGGGCGGAATTGTTGTTGTTGTTGTTTGTGTGGACGGCTGTGATGTATGTGTGCATTTTGATTGTGGGTGGGGGGGGCGCGTCAAAGCGTGTTGCGCGGGGTACGGCCACGAGGTTGGTCGCCGTGGCGTGGAATGGTGGCACGCCTCGTTGGCGTGGTTTTTGACCCATTGGTGTTGTTGGTGTGTGTGTGTGTGTTACCCGTCTGCGAGGGGGGACAGTGCGATCGGCGACTTTTGTGTCACCGTAACGACGGCCGTTTGCGGGTTTGTTTTGTTTGCACATCATACATGGCGAGGGTGAAATGTGAAATGTTTTTGTTTGGTTTTTTTTTTTTTTTTTGCCGCCCACTATTCCCTTTGCTGTACGCCGAGTTTGACAATGGTGCGACGTAACTGCAGCGTGGAGGTGTGTGAGTGACGTTGAAATGAACGTGCCATTAAGACGCATTGTTGTTGTATTGTACTGTACGTGTACGGCGACACGCACGATGATGTACCATTCGACTCTGATGTTTGATAGCCGTGTCTGACTGATTGCGTACGACGCACGCACACCGATGTCGTCATTCAAGATGCACGCGTGTCCAGTGCAGTATACAGTAAGCGCGACGACGGCGGCGGCGGTCGTTTGTTTGGCGAATGTCTGTACACGTGTTTGTCTGTGTCCATCCGGTATGTATTTGTTTGTTTTGAAAGTGTTTTGTGTGTCGGTGACGTGGTCCGATCCGTCGCCCCCTGAGTAACTGTCGATCGGCGCGATAGACCGGCGTCACGCAACTGAACCGAAGTCGTGGGCACACCCGTCATACTGTTGTACACCGTCGCGCTGAGAACGGTAACGAAAGGTTGACTTTGATCGGTCGAATGTCCGGGCAGAACGTGAGGAATGAGGCAAGAGTGCAAGGAGGGGGGGAAGGGAAAAAGGGGAGAAACGCATTCGTAGAGCAACGGAACGTTCCCGTGTCGGAGGCGTATTGGAGCCGCACTGAAATGCGTTTAACGGCGGCGCGGCTGCAAGTGTCTGCCGTGGTGAACGTTACCTTTGACGGCTGCATTGGGCTTTGCCTTTGCTTTTGCTTTCGCTTTCGCGTTCGCTTTCGCTTTCCCGGATGTACGTAACGTTTGTTGATATGGTTCTGAGGAAGAGTGTATGACAGTGCCGTGCCGTCCATGTTCGTGTGCCCTCCCATTGTGTGTATGCTATTGTCTGTGTACTTGAATGATGTATGTAGGTGTTAGTGGACATGTTTTACCAGTGGGGGGAAATGGATCGTCGATAGTTGCCGTCACTCTGTCACGGTCGAGATGACGCACCCTCCGTACAGAAAGGTGTCGAGAAAGTGAGTGTGTGTGTGTGTGTGTGTGTGTGTGTGTGTGTGTGTGTGTGTGTGTGTGTGTGCGTGCGTGCGTGCGTGCGTGCGTGCGTCCGTGAATTGGCAGTGTTTGGAGGTGGGCGTGCCCTGCATGTGGCCCGGAAGGCTGTTCGTTAGGCGGTAGTGTTGTGTGGACAGGGGAGGGGCATGCGTAACGCTGCTGGCATGGCATTTCGGGAGATGGGAGGGGGCAAACGAGGAAACGAGGAGCGGCGGCCAAAGACGGGACGGGGAGGGGCGCGGTGTGGGTGGCTTGCGCCTGTGCTCGGCGTTGTGGTTTGTGCAAAAGAGGAGGAGAAAAACAATGTGAGTTGCCAGGGAGGGGAGCGGTGTTGTGTTGTGGTTGTCGTGGTGTAGCCGCAGACGCGGCTGTCAGTGAACGTGGCGAGACGGACGGATGCGCGGAGGGGCGGGGGCGGCGCATTTCGCCGGTGCCGTGCCGTGCCATGCCTGAAAGCCGCGTGGTCGCTGTGTTGTTGGTGGCGTGGGGGCGAGGAGAGTACCGTACGGGTGTGCTTGTGCGCCGGAAATGGCACACTGCGCCCGCCCGTCTTGGAGGCTGATGGCTGTGGTGTGGAAATGGGGCGCGGTGATGTTGAAGCAGTTGAAGAACAGAAAAGAAACCAAGAAAACGGAAGGCGTGATGCGGCGGTGGTGGTGAGAGCGGGAAAAACAAAACAAAAAAAAAACAACAAAAAAAAAAAAAAAAGAAGGAAAAACAAAAAGTCTATCAATATTAAAATGTAAATGGAAATGGAAATGGACCCAGGTATAACCTCCCTGCACAAATAGCAGAGAGTCCGATGATAATAAAAATGTGCCAGAATGTTAACGTCCCTACAAAACAAACCCAACGATAATATTAATGAAAGAGTGAACCGTATGTAACATTGCAACAGACATAATGAAACCTGATAAATTGTATAAGGGCAGCAGCGTTGACCTTTGGCCCTGTATTCAGAATAAAAAGAGCCAAAGATCGTTACCCCAATGAAAAAGACACTGAAACACGTATGTAACATAGTAGCGATGGCGAGACATTGTAGCATCTGTGACCAGAGAGTTTGCGCTGGACTGCGCGAGTGTTGCGAGCGGTTCTCAGTCAGTCAGTCAGTCAGTAGTCGTTGCGAGTCCGTAGCTCTGTGTAGTTGAGGGCTGTACTCTGTCAGTAGTCGTCGCGTGCAGTACGCTAATAGTCGTCATGCAGAGCGGTCGGTCAGTAGTAGCAGCCGAGTGCGGTTGTGTGATGTAGGCGGTCGGCAACACTGGTCAAGATGGTGAATAAGGTATACTGTTAATTAATATAATCATTAGATAATGAAAAATTGTATTTATTGTAATTATTCTCCAACAAGTTCCCCAGTAATAATTTTTATTTCAAAAGCATTTTTCAAACATTTAATTGTTTATTGAACTAAAGAGTTCGTTGCACTTCACATTTCATTCCACTTCTTTGAAGAAAAATGTCACTAAAATCACAAAAAAAGAGAATATTATTATTTGCAATGCAGTTCCTCCAAGCGCTGCGCAACAACCAGAGCAGAAATGTGACATCCATTTATTCGGAGGTAAGACATTAATTCTGATTGTTTTGCACAGGGCCAAAGACCGATATTTCGGTTTAATTGAAGTTTCTTGTCACTGAACGGACGTTTTTAAATGTTGTGTGAAGACTTTATATTTGAGTCAGATTGCGAATTTCACATTTTTGTTGCCATTTTCAATACCTCTCATTGTGGGCGAGGTTACAATTAGCGCAATGTCCATTAGCATCCGTAAATAACATTGTCCATTATTTTAAATGTTGCTGGGAGGTTACAACACACACACAAAAAAAAAAAAAAAAACAAAAAAAAAAACAAAAAATTGCATTTATATCCGCTCCTCAATTGTAGATACCCCTTACACAGCTGTGTGCAATGAATGAGTGCTGGCTGGTAATTAATTGCACTCCTTGGAGGGAAATGCCATAGGAAGTAGTCTTTAAAAAGTGAATGTTTTTCGTTAAGAGACAAAAGTTACTTTAGAAAAAAAGTAATAGTGGGGCTTTTGTTGTTGAACAAAATAAGTACAATGAACATACGTTATCAGATTTGCGCAATGCAGCGTCACACCACCTTTTGATTATAACACAATAGACTATACATCGTCCCGAACCGTGACCAGAGTCGCGAGACGAGCAGAGCACGCCGCCGACGCCCGCTCAGTACAACCGTCCACCCGCTACTACTGTCGACCGACTACTACCTCTCCCGACTCGCGCTACAATATATATATATAACAACTGTTCCTGGCGACCCGGTGCGTGCCACTACTGTCGTCTGGCGCGGTCCAAGCGCCGACTAGCAGCGATAAAGAACTCTCTGGTCAGACAGAGATGCTGTCATGCCTCGCCATCGCTCTGGTAATGAATACATACGTGTTGCAGCGTGCGTACCACCGGAACACGCAGTGGCGGAGCCAAAGACTGTGTTGTCGAGGTCGAGTGCGAGCGGGAAGAGAGGCAGCGTCGGCACGGAGATGCAAGCGAGCGCGAGACGCACGGGGGCTGCGGCGTGGCGCGTTTGCGGTCGGCGCCTTTGGTGGCAACGGCCGGGACAAGCAGCGGTGTATGGTGTGGTGCGGGGCGGACAGGGGCGGAGGCGGCGCGACGACGGCATGGGGGCGAAAACGGGACGGGGGACGGCGGATGTTGAGAGGCGTCACGCGCGGACAGGACACAGACACAGAGACACACAGATTGGAAAGGGAGGGTGCGCGGTAGTAGTTGGGAATGTGCGTACCGTGCGGGATGGGAGTGGGCGAGGAACACGGTCGTGGCCCCTGTTTTGGGTGCGTGTGATGACGTCGGTGTGTTGTGGGAAGGGAAGGTGCTGTGGCGGCGGCGCGTAATGGGCGTAGGCCGAAAAGAGAAAGGAACGTGGGCAGTGTGTTGGCAAGCGTCGGTTCGACTGCGACGTTGATGGGCAGGGCAGGGCAGGGCAGGGCAGGGCAGGGCAGGGCAAGGTTAATGGTGGTAGGAGTAGGCGTGTGGGCGCAAAAAATCTGCCGCTGCAGGCGGTGCCGTAACCGCCATGGCGGGAAGGAGAGAGGGCCAAAGAAAGAAAGAAGAAAACAAAAAAAAAAAAAAAAAAGGAGGGGGGGGCGAAAGTGGAGAGGCGGTGGTGTGAGAAGGGCGGGGGCGGAAGGAAGGCAGGAAGGACAAGAGGCGAGGCGACGGCTTGCTTTGTGTATCGGTCGGTCTCTGGCTATGCTTCGTTTTCTGCAGCAGGGTCGGTGCGCGGCGTGGCTCGCGGCAGTGGGAACGCCTGGTGGCTGGACGGCCAGCAATGCGGTTGGATGGGCGGCCACAGCACCGCACCTGTGCCCGAGGAGGAGACGCTGGCGGCGGGCCCTGAGGTGAGGCCGGCTCGGCTGGGGCTGTGGATGTGTAGGTGTGCGCCGCTGCTGCAACAACGAGTAAAACGCGAGAAGAAGGGATGGCGGTAGAGAGAGAGAGAAAAAAAAAAAAGGTCGTGTTGTGTTGATGCGCAGGCAGACGCGTACAGAGGGACGAGCCCGGTCTGCAGCAGGGTGTGGCCGTGCCGAGTGCAGAGCAGCGGCGGCTCGGTTCGGTTCGGCCCGGCCCGGCGGGCCGCGCTGTTGTCGCGGACGTGAGCGCCCCCTGGCGGGTGGCCGGAGGCGGCGCGGCGTGTTGGACGTGTGGCTGGTGGCAGTGCACAATTTGCGAGTGGCTGGCGGTGTGGTGTGGCGGTTGGCGCGTCGGGCGGCGGAGAGGTATGTGTTGCGGGCGCCCTTTGCTGCGCTGCGTCGTTGCGTGTGCCGTACAGGGCGGGCGCTTGTCGACTGTGTGGCGAATTGGCGTGAAACGGCTGCCGAGAGGTGTGTGGTAGCGAGCCGGTCGGTGGTGTCAGTGCGAAGGGGAATGTGCGTGCGTGTTTGGCGGTTTCGGTGTGCTTTTTGCGGCGTGAGAGTGGGAATTAGTGGGGCCGGCTGTTGTGTTGGTTCCTTGTGTCTTGTGTCGCGTAGCTTGATGGCAACGTGGAAGGACGCCGGTTTCGTTTTCGTTTCGAGCCTTGCGTGGCGTGTGGTTGTCGACGTTGACTGGTTGGCGTGTGCCGATGCACGTGCATGTGTGGGTCGCGAGTGCGTTTTTGGCTGGCTGTGTGTGTGTGTGTGTGTGTGTGTTTTGGGGGGGAAGGGGGAGGCGGTGGTGAAAGTGCAGTCGTCGGGTGGGGCTGGGGCTGTGCGTCGTGGCGGAAAGGTGGTAGGTTGCGGGAAGCGAGCCCGTCGTTGACGGTGTCGCGTGAGTTGTGAATCGAGTGGGGCGCGGGGCGCGGGACAGGAGCAGCGTGCCGCTGCGTCGTGGTCGTCAGCAGAGGCTGTGCGTGTGCTTGTCCTTTTTGTGGGCGGTTCGTGCGAGGCGTTTTTGTTTTGTGTTGCCCTAGTTGTTAGTTTATTTTGTTTGTGTTTGTTATTTTGAGACGACGACTGGTTGGTGGCGTGCGCGCGAAGTGGCGGTGTGCGCTTCCCGTGTCGTTTGTGTTGTTTTGTTTTTTTGTTTTTGTGTGTTTTTTTTTTTGCACTGGGCCCCGGTGGGTGGGTGCGTGTGTGTCGATTGCCGGCTGGCGAAAGGTGCGCCATCGGCGGGGTGGGTCGCCGGCACAAGTAGAGGCGGCGGCGTTGTTGCTGTTGTTGTTGTGTGGTGTTTGTTTTGTTCGGCTGTGTCGGCGAGCTGTGTTGCGGTGCGTGTGAATGGTGGTGCAAAAGTGCTGGCGTTGGGGCTGCGACTGCGACGGCGGCGAGCCGCGGGCGCGCCATTGATAGTGATGTTGTGAACAGCGGCTGTGTACGGTAGTGGTGTTGTTGTAGCACGACGTGCATCCGGGCCGGCGCGGAAAGCGCAGTTGCGGGCGGTTGCCCTTCGGTGCCAGCCATGTCGCGTGAGCGGCGGGTTGCTCTGGTGTCGACACGTGGTGCTCTGGGTTGTTGTGTGGTGCCCTTTGGCCGGTGGGGGTGGTTCGCGTGTGTCTGGTTCGCGCTCGGTGTCTGGTCGTGGTCGTGCTGCTCCCCCGTCTGTCGGCGGTTTCCGACGTCGTCTGTACGTTTTTGTTCGTTTGCGGCGTGCCTGCCGACGTCGTCCCGTCGCGACCTTTCAACCGAAAGTGTGGCGCCCGAAGGTGAACGAACGTAACCCTGACCTCGGCGCTTTACGCTGAGCCGAGCGAACCGAACCGAACCGAACCTAACCTGTGGTGTGGCGAGGTGAGCTCAGCCTGTGAGCCCCTAACGTCTACGTAAGGTAAGCTGTCCGGCTCACGCCTCACGTTTGAACGCTTTTTAACCTACGTTTGACGCTTCTTAACCTAGCACTGACCCCTTAACCTAACCTAACGTGTAACCTAACCTAACCTAACCTAACCTCTGACGCCTGACGTGTTTGAATGCTTAACCTAAGTTTGACGCTTAACCTAACCCAAGTCCCCTTAACCTAACCCCACGTCCACCTAACCTAACCTAACGTAGACGTGTAAACGTAATGTGTAACGCGTAACGTGTAAGGTCGGCTGTCGTGTGTGCTTGACGGCAGATTGGGTTGGTCTGTAGATTCGGATTGCGGTTTGCCTCGGTCGAGGGGTTGTGGGTCGGAAGCGGCGAGGGGCGGCGGCGCCTGTTGCGCAGGCGGCGTCCGTTTGCGGCGGGCAATTGTTTGAGAAACGGCTGTGAATGTTGGCGGGCGAGAGGAGGAGGACGGCGCGCGATGTGGCCCGACGGCTGCGGGCCGATCGGGAAACGGCGGGAGGGCGACGGAAGGCGATGGGGCGGCGGAGGCGCGTTTGCACGGCCGTCATCGCCGCACGCCTCGGCTTGTGTGGCTGTGGCGCCGGCCGCGCTGGCCGGGCTGCCGCGGCGACGGTGTGGGAGTTTTGCCGAAGGTTTGGCCATTGTGGCGGGTCGTCGGCTGGGGCTGTGGGGGCGGCATTTGGGCGGGGGCGGCGATTCTCGGCGGGCCGACCCAGGCTGTAGCGCGCGGTAGCTGCAGTTTGGCCGTGGTTTGCGGCGCTGCCGTGGCGACTGGTTGGCGACTGTGGTGTGGCTGTGTGTAGCCCCATCCTCGGTGGTTTGAAAGGCGCGGGCGGTTGTGGCGCAGGTTTGGGGCTGCTCCGCACAGGCTGTCGGACGTTGGGCGGTAGCAAGCGCGGGAGGCGCGGCGGCGGCGGCGCGCAGAGTGGCGGCCGCTCTCTCGGCCGTCCGCGCCCGCCCGCGACACTGGCTGGGCCTTGTGATTCTCTGCTCTGCTGCTGTGCTGTGCTTGCGTGCCTGCCGTCCCGCTCGCTCTCGCTGTGTGTTACGCGCGTCGTCGAAATGGCAGATCAGGCGGCTACGAACGAGACTGCTGCGGCACCCGCCGCCACCGGCACTACGAAGAAGGCCAAGTCTGCGTCGTCTGCGAAGAAGCCGCGCGCCAAGCCTGCGCACCCGCGCACCTCTGAGATGGTGACGGCCGCCATCAAGAGTCTGAAGGAGCGCGGCGGGTCGTCGCTGCAGGCGATCAAGAAGTACATAGCCGCGCACTACAAGCTGGACGCGGAGAAGCTGGCGCCGTTTATCAAGAAGTACCTCAAGTCGGCCGTCGTGGCGGGCGAGCTGGTGCAGACGAAGGGGAAGGGCGCGTCCGGCTCGTTCAAGCTTGCCGGCGCCGGCGGCGGGGGGGCGGCCGAGGGCGGCAAGGCTCGTGCTGGCGGTGCCAAGAAGAAGCGCGCCGCTCCGGCCAGCAAGGAGAAGAAGGGCGCCCGTGCGGCCAGGCGCAAAGAAGGCTGGTGGCGTGAAGGCGGCGACCGGTCGGAAGGCGGGCGCCGCAAGAAGGCGTCTGCGGCGTCGGCCGCTCCCGCGGGTGCGAAGAAGGCGGCTGCGGCCAAGCCGGCCAAGGCCAAGTCGCCGTCGAAGGCGAAGAAGGCCGCCAAGGTTCCGACGAAGAAGCCGAAGGCGCCGCGCCCGAAGAAGGCGACGACGCCGTCTAAGGCGAAGGCTTCGCCCAAGAAGAAGAAGTAGAGTAGAGTAGAGGAGAAAGAGATGGGAAAGGAAGGGTTTGGCGCTTGACTCCGTCGTCCCCACCCCCCGTCGTCGTCTAGTGGCGCGCAAGAGACGCGCGGCCCAAAACGGCCCTTCTCAGGGCCATCAAGCACGTCGGGGAAGGTTTTGATTGTCGTGTTGCGTTTGGTGTGGGTGTCTGTCTGTATGCCCGTGGGGATGCTGTTTGCGTGCCGTGGTGGTTGGATTGCGGGGGTCGGTGGCGGGTGTGGGCGGCGGTAGCGGTAAGCGGTGTTGTTGTTGTCGTGGTTGATTGTCGCCGTGTTTGTGGCGGCGGCCGACGGTTGGTTTTCTGTCACGTTGTTTTGTTTGAATACGTTTGGATGGCTTGCCTGCGTTCGTTCTTCTCGGATGTCTGTCTTGTCGAGTCGTGTCTGGTCTTTGTTTTGTTCCTTTGTGTGTGTTATGTTTTGCAACGGGGGCACGTTGAGATGTGGAAGGAGTCGGCGGGGATTTCGGCGGCGTGTAGAGCGAGCGAGCGCGCCTGCCTGGCCGTTGGCCGTCGGAGTGGAGTGCGGGTTTTTTTTTTGTTTTCGAACGAAAGCGGCGGGCGGCCGGCCAGCCAGCCAGCCGTGCGGTGTGACGTCGGGCCGTTGGGTATTGTGCGCTTGGAGCGCCGGGGAGGGATGATGTGTGATTGTTGCGCGCTGCTAGCAGGCAGGCAGAGTGAGCGGGTGTGGCGGACGGACGGGAAGTGGTGGTTTTTGTTTTTGGGTTGCGGGGCGAGAGGCAGGCGACCGACAAAGTTTGCTCGCGACGGAGAGATGTTAGTGGGCCCTGAAAAGGGCCGTTTTTGTTTGTGCGGTGCGGTGCCGCGGCGCGGTTTAGGCGCGCTCGCCGCGGATGCGGCGCGCGAGCTGGATGTCCTTGGGCATGATGGTGACGCGCTTGGCGTGGATTGCGCACAGGTTGGTGTCTTCGAAGAGGCCGACGAGGTAGGCCCTCGCTGGCCTCCTGCAGGGCCATGACTGCGGAGCTCTGGAAGCGCAGGTCGGTCTTGAAGTCCTGGGCGATCTCGCGCACTAGGCGCTGGAATGGCAGCTTGCGGATGAGCAGCTCTGTGCTCTTCTGGTAGCGCCTGATTTCTCGCAGGGCGACGGTGCCCGGCCTGTAGCGGTGGGGCTTCTTGACGCCTCCGGTGGCGGGCGCGCTCTTCCTCGCCGCCTTGGTGGCGAGCTGTTTGCGCGGCGCCTTTCCGCCGGTGGACTTGCGGGCCGTTTGCTTTGTGCGGGCCATGGCGGTAGCGGGTAGCGGTAGCGGAGCGGCGTGCGTGGAGGTTAGGTGCGGCGCGGCGTCCGGTGCTGCCTTGACAACGGGCCCGCGCGCCTCCGTGCTGCGCTTATATGCCCTCGGTTGCGCGTGGTGGGGGGAGGGCGGGCCAGAGTCTATATAGGGGGGCGGCGGGCGCGCTGGGCGCAGACCGTAGCGAGCCGCCGCTGAAGCAGGTTCTGTTACAGTCACGCTCAACGACAAGCGCGCATGCGCACAGCATATTCGACAAGTTTACCTTGTCTATCTAAAAAAAAGCAAATTGTCATGTCCGTTAGGGCGAAGTCAGGGATAGGTCAGTATTCGGATAGCCGGAAATAGGGCGGTTAGATAGGGCATACGCGAACCAGGGCCCCGTTCACGTCGGATCAGCCCGCGCTCGCAGAGGCAAAGACAAAGGAGCAGGGACAGATCAGTACACCCGCGAGAAGGAAAATACGCACTCGATCACACAGCACCTATACACGGCTTATATGCGCGCATTCGTTCACCAAGCATCTTCACTTCCGGTTCAGCCATGGACAAAGGAACGAAGACTGCGAAACCAGAACACGTGCAAAAGTGGCAACAGCGCCCAAAGGGCCAATCACGCAATCTTCACGATAGAAAAATCGTATTCCGATGTAACGGCTACACCACGAGCCGAAACACCGAAATACGAAGCAACACTTTCGCCAAACGGCACGAATATCGTCGTGACCGAAGTAAAGCCCCCCAAATCAGAGGAACCCGCAAAGCAAGAGAACAAAAGCGAGCCTTACCACGAAAAAGCATGTCTCTGACAGTGCAAAATCTTGCAGCAGAGAAACCCAAAAATCATTTTGCTATGCACTAAAGGCGTTAAACGTGGCACAGTACATAACCGACGTAGTGGTACATCGAAACAGGTCCGCCACTATACATAGCACACACCAAGATATTAAAAACAGAATCGATAAGTTCCTGTCTCACCACCGCCCAGAAGCCAGCTGCGCTATCAGAGAATACCGCACGCCGAAAGGCCAAAAGGCCAACTCTAAACCATGCATGTGCGTGGTAATCAAAAACATTGACTTCGATGTTACCACGGCGGAGATCGAAGAAGAACTCACCTCAATGGGGTACAGTTTCGAAGCGCGCGGTTCGCATAAGATCACGAAACACGTCGGAGCTCACACCCAACATTAGGGTACTGACCAGGGAGCAAAATACGGTGGACAAACTTCTGAGCGAGCACTTTAGAATCATATGCGATCGTATAAAGTAGAACCGCCACACCTGCCTCCTCCACAACCAGCTCACTGTGCTAAGTGTTTCAGCTATGAACACACAGCCGACAAATGCAACCAGTCGCCAAAGTGCGCCAGATGCGCTGGGGCGCATTTCGCAAGCGAATGCAACTCGAAGGAGGAAAGGGCTAAATGCGCGAACTGCGAAGGCGACCATCACCCCATGGACCTCAAATGCCCGAAAAGGCCAGCAGCACCCACAACCCTAGAAACTACTCCAAACAATAAAGTGCATGGACAAACCGGCACAAGAGGAGTTGCAAACACCCGCGAACGACCAGTACGTCAAAACAGACGACCTAATAAGGGCGATCACAACAGCAATGAATCAACATCGTACCGGACAGGAAATCAAAGGTAGTGGAAGCAATGAAAGAGGTGTCTAAAACCTTTCTTTGGCAGAAAGCTCGAAACAGTCCCAGTAGGAAACAAAATACACTTCCATCTGCAGCCCACGAAGACGACAACAACAGATTCCCGCCACAACGGGGCAGTTGAAGAGGCGCCAAGCACATCTGCACAAAGTAGAACACAACCACCTGCAATAAGGGAAGCCACGACTCCAGCCACTCGCAATAGTGAACCAACAACGCAAGAACATACAACACGCAGCTCAGACAGACAACAAACGTCTCTTTCCGTGCAAGATGCGCCAGCGCACAAACCAAGGCCGTCACAATTGTAACCAGGGCACACACTAGACAGAAGACACACTCAGGATGGAGGACATACACGAAGACGACATAAACATTGGCTTCGTCAACGCCAATGGCTTCAGGACGAAGCACCCAATGTTGGAAATGCTAGCCACCAAGGAGAAACTAGCCATCCTAGGTGTCCTTGAAACGAGGACAACGAGCTACCCGCTACGCATACTTGACTTTGTCACACACGAACTGAAAGCCATTCCCGTACCCCAGAAGCACTCCCAAAGGCGGCGTGGCAGTTTTCCACAACAAGAAAACCCCAGCTATAAGGGTCGAATTACCGCCACAGTTCTCCCATGTCCAAGCAATCCACCTAAAGCTACAAACACGTGCAAGGAAATTCCTACACTTAATTACCGTATATATCCCACCTGGCGACGAAATCCTACTGAATTCCTTCTATACATCAGAAACTTAGGTGACTTCGTAATCATGGGGGATTTCAACGCAAGTCGGAAGCATTTGGAGACACCAACAGCAACAGGAACGGAAGAGCATTAACAACGCACCTGGAAGATATCGAAAACGGGGTAAGACTGCCCTACAACAAACCAACATTTATCAACCACCAGGGAACTTCCATTCCTGACCACTTCATTTGCGCAAAATCCGTATATACGCACTTCAGCCCTCCATGGGCAGGGGACAGCACGGGGTCAGATCATCTGCCGCTAATAACACGAACGCACCTAATGCACTCACCACTTAACAACAAAAACAGAAAAACCATAATCGACATTAAACAGCTAAACGTTCAAAAATACGAAAAGGAACTCAAGGAAAGCCTACCACCAGCTAAAGAAATCGCAAGCGTTGAAGAGCTGGAACAATATAACAACAACATCATACAGGCAATCACGAATGCGACAACAAACAACGCGCCGATCCAAGTCATTAAACCCAACGCAGACAGAATACCGCAGAGAATACTAAGCACAATTAAAGAAAAAAGACGCATCTACAAGCTCTTCAAACAAACAGCTGACTGCGAATATAAACGGGAATGGAACAGATTAAACAATTTGGTCAGGCAGCAGCTAAAAGAGTTCAGAGCAGACAAGTGGGCAGAAATAAGCAAGACCTAGATCACAGGCAAACAAATAGATACTGGCAAGCCTTTAGAAAAGTAACAGGAATCCACCACAAATCAGATCCACCTCTTTACCATGAAGGAAATATTATAACAGACGACAAACAAAAAGCTAATATATTTAGAGAAGTTCTAGACGAAGTACCACAGTTTCCCAACCGACCCAAAATTCGACCTAAGACACGAAAGAGAGATCACCTCGAATTAGATAAACTGCAAAAAACCGTAATTACACCGACAGAAGCCGAAGCAGCGCTAACGGCAGAGATTTCAGACTCTGAAGTGGAGGAAGCCATCCTGAAAGGAAAAACAGCGCCCCAGGAAAAGATGGCATCAAAAGAATCCAGATACGATTGGCCCCAAGAGAAAAGATAATACCTGTCTAAAGACCTTATACAATGCGACGTTGAAAATAGGCAACATCCCAATACACTGGAAACAAGCGAAAATAGTAATGCTCCCTAAACCAGGGAAACCACCCAATGACCCAAGATCTTATCGGCCCATCACCCTACTTCCTGTAATAGGAAAAGCTTTCGAGACAATAATCAGAACAGACTAATCGCCTTTACGGATACAAACCACCTAATTCCTGACTGCCAATCAGGATTCAGAAAGAATCACGCCACCATAGACCCATAGTACAGCTATGTAGCGGCGTCACAAGAGGCCTAAACCTCCTGGACTGTGCTGCTGCCATATTTCTAGACATTGAAAGGGCGTTCGACAAAGTGGGTGGCACAAGGGCCTATACTACAAGCTCCTGAAAATGGGAGTACCAGCGAAAATCACCACACTCTTGTCGAACATCCTCGAAAATCGCCCATCCAAAGTCGTCGTCAACGATGCAGAAGTCAGACCCATTACGCCAAAAGCGGAGTCCCACAGGGAGCCATCATATCTCCCCTGCTATATACACTGTACACGGCAGACATCCCACTACCCAACAAGTGGGAACGAGGGGTCTGACACTGTACGCTGACGACACAGCATACTGGTGCCATACACCAACAACACAAGATAGCAACAGACAAACTCAAACTACCTATCCCTTCTAGAAAGCTGGCTCAGCCAATGGAAAATTAAGCCTAACGCAAATAAGACACAACTTATTCTGTTCAAACACAACGAAACCGCACGCGCAAACAGAACCAAGAAGACTGCAGGTTACAACTATGGGGACAAACTATAAAAGCGAAAGACACCGCAAGATACCTGGGCATTACACTCGACAAATATATGTCATGGAGGCACACTCAAGAGACATCACGATAAAAGCTAAAACAAGACTCAACCTACTCCGCCTACTCAGAGGCAGAACAAACGGAGCCAAAAGGGATACGATGATATACACCTACAAAGCTTTTATCCGCCCCATACTGGAATATGCCGCTCCGGTATGGATGGCGAACAAAACAGTGACTCGGAGATTAATGGCAACAGAAAGGAAAATATTAAGGACAACAGGCCAGATGAACTCCAGGACACGAAACGAAGTAGTATACAGGAACGCACAAGTGTACCCCCTAAGGAAGAGATGGCTAGAATTAACCGCTAAAATCGGCACCAACAGATTACGCAATAGAACAGCCACAACAGACATTCTCCTAAGAAATTACCCCGTTTTTAGATACCCACAAACAAAATACCCCTATCGCCAACAGTAATCAAAACAAGCATTAAGACAATTGATCCCGAATTCA
This sequence comes from Schistocerca serialis cubense, assembly GCF_023864345.2. Lineage (NCBI taxonomy): Eukaryota > Metazoa > Arthropoda > Insecta > Orthoptera > Acrididae > Schistocerca > Schistocerca serialis. Next base: position 399 of record NW_026048259.1, on the reverse strand, counting down.
GCAACAAACTTCACTGATGACGACATACAACAGGACATGATAAAACACCTACAAGACGAAGAATCAGAAGAGGAAGACAACACATAAAAAGAGCACGAAAATCACGACCACACACTAACAAGACAACAAAGAGAGAAAACAACAAATCACAAGAAAGAGAACATTCAACAGATCCTTGCTGAGGTTTTAGGGAGGTTTCCCTCAGCACACGGGCAAATGCCAGGATCTCAATACCCTCCCCACGCGACAGAAAGCGATAGCTTATGACACGAGAGAGTCAGAACTAGATTAGGAACCCCAAATCTCTAAATAAAAAGTGCCACCACAGCATACCTTTAGTTAATATAAGGCACCAAAGAGCAATAGGCTCTCCATGTGCCCGCCTCACTCCCTCAGGGT